>NW_028301602.1:54625576-54778461 GCF_987345545.1 Pholcus phalangioides | reverse complement strand
AATTACGAACTCAAATGTGAGGAGTTCATTATTATTTTGGGGGGGGGGGGAACAAAATGAAAATAATTCAAGCTTGTATTAAGCCAGTTAAATAT
The DNA here is from genome assembly GCF_987345545.1 of Pholcus phalangioides. Lineage (NCBI taxonomy): Eukaryota > Metazoa > Arthropoda > Arachnida > Araneae > Pholcidae > Pholcus > Pholcus phalangioides. The sequence goes on along the minus strand of NW_028301602.1, from coordinate 54,778,366 downwards.
ATATATATATGTATATATCATGTATGCATATACTGAGCCGGTGTTTGGGCCTCGCAGTTGCCCAACAGTATCTCACATCATCATCACTGTAGATAACCCTTTCTTTTTTGAGTGGTGGTTATGGTAATGCAGTGAAAAGCTTCATGCTTAACATCCCCCTTTATGTTAATTTCATACCCGATCATATCGATTGTACATTATCATTTGTTTGAGAAGTGCATGGTAATTTCATTAGTCATTAGCTGACTAGAGCAGTTGCGATGTATTAATGGTGCATAGCATTTTTTTTATTATTATGTACGATTATTTCAGAATTTGCACCAGGTAACATAAAGATGGGTATGCACACTGCTTACTATAACTAGCTAATTAGCCAAAGTGTAAGATAATTGTAATACTTCATTTCATCATTCGTTGATTTAAAAAAAATTGAACATTGTATTATTATGTATATAGAATCAGTTTTCCTACTGTTACGATAGTGCATTTCACTTTTATGTTAGTGTATAGTTCTCAAAATACAAAGAAAAAAATAAAGAAAGAAAACGATACATAAAGATCATTAGTTGCAGTAGTGTTCTTTAATGTCTCATCTCTTAACCGATCATCTAGACAATTTCTGTGTGCTGCCCGCCCTTGCTGCCTTTTTTATGGAGATAGGAAATAATATGAATTATTTCTCTGGGCTTTTTAGAGAACACACAGAAAATCAATTTTATATATATCTATATATAAAATTGATTTTCTGTCTGAGTGTGCGTGGGCATGTTCTCTATACAAATCTACAATTTTAGATCGATCATCGCCAAATTTTGCATATATACCAAATGGAACCGGACTTAGGAATGGAACGATAGACTACTTTAAAATTTTGTCAGAGCTGGACAAATGCCCGAAATAGACAAAAAACTGTCGGGCAACAATGGTTTTTGGGCCTCAACAATCACTTTCGGAACGTTTGCTTTGGTTACCGTGGTTCCCTAGCAATGCATTTCAGATATGCCTTTGCAACTGTTTGTCACTTCTTTAATGCTGCCAGTATATGTATTATAGTTTATGCCTTTATAATGGTTTGTCACTTTTTCAATCTTCCCAGTAATGAGAGCTTTTTGAATAGACACCATCGTCAGCATCACTTTGAGGGTAAGGCAAAGGATGATCCCATAGAAATCTGTGTTAAAATTGCCGATTTTGACTAGAAATGCTGAAATTTAGTGGGGTTTTCCGCAGCATCAATAATTTTAAAAATTGTATTGAATTCTCAATTTTTGAAATATTGAGAGATACACGAAGCCCAGGAGATTAAATGTTAAGTAATTAGTCAGTCCTATACTTTTGAGTTGGATATTCATGCAATAACATTGATTTCAACTTTTTATTTATATCTTCTCGAGCATGAAAATTGATGTCTGTATTGTCTTTTAATATTCAACTGCATGAATTCATATAGTTGAGGATGTTTTGGAATTAATTATGGGCCCGTAAAGTACATTAAAAAAATTCTACAGCTTAAAATGTTTAATTATGGAAGCTGAAACAGGCAGATGGATAACTTCAGGAGAGATCAAAATACTTAGCGCCCCTTAAGAAAGGAAAAAAAAGTATATTCATTTCTACGTTTCTTTAAATCTAGATTTGTTTCTTTCATGAGTCACGCAGGAAGTCTCGATATTGGTTAACTTAGATACGATTTTTATGTTACTCAAAGAAAGAGGGAGATATCACATGATTCCAAAAGCCTCATTGAAGAAAACCCGAGCAGCACCAGGTATTATTGCTAGTGTTTTATATATATTTAATAAATTATTGAAATTTGGGTTAAATTACCTGGACCCACGTTATATTTCCCATGAAATAAGCAATTTTAAACAGGTAATGGGCTGAAGTAGGACCTTAGGATCTGGGAATAAAACACTTGGAGACATTTTAGTTGTAAAAATGTTTATGTAATGTCGCATATTAAATTTGAAAATCCATGTTCTGTGACGTTGAATGAAATATTTTAGCACTCCTAAAAATCTTCTAGGTAGTTCTAGTAAAGTTAATAATGTACAAAAAAAAAAACTTGACATTGCGACTGAAAACAATTCCCCTTTTCATTAGTTTCGGTGGACGACTAATTTTTAGATCTCGCCACTTGTAGTAAAAAATTACTTTCTCCAGGCCTTTTTGGTCAGTGCATGCAATCAACGATGGTGGTGTTATCAGATGCTCATCACTACTCTTAGAAATATGTTATTCCATGACGCACGAGGACAAAATTCTCCCCCCCCCCACACACACACACACACACACTACAAAAAAAAATTGTCACATTCTCAAGTTTTGTAGTTGTCCTACTCTCTTGTCCCTTTCTTCAATTCTAGCACTGCCTGAAGTTAGTGCTCAGAGTAAGTGGCAGAATTTTTTCCAGGACTTCAGGGAGAATATTTTTAGCACCGATAGTAGCCGTTGTACAGTCGTATGCATTGTGAGGAATTTGCATCACAAGGACCTGGGTTCAAATCCCACCAGTGGTGAATTGATGGCTGAATTGGGTTTTCCAGCTTATATGTCAATCTTCCCATTGAAAAGTCCCGCAACAGAACCTTCAACCATGGCCACAACCAAAAACGAAAATTGACACTGTCACCCAGAGCAAATAGGTACCCATTTTGGCAACCCCTTTCCTCACAATTTTGAACAAACAAAAAGCAAACTTAGCACTCTTCCTGGTCCAGCACTCTGAGGCCTCTTTTCCCAACATTAGATATGCATGCAAGGCAGTTAGGTGTAGTACATACACACTTTCGGTTGAACTCTCATGTGAAAGCGGATAAAATGACAGTAAACCAGAGTTGTGCTCTGTGTAAAAGAAAGGACAGATGGTACCACTGTATTTAGTTGAATGTGTTAAAAGTTCCAGCACATCTGCTTTATGAACAAGCAGCCTTAAATATTGTTCCATCTGGTAATCAAACTTTTTTTTTTAAACTTTACCAAGTCAGTTTCTTAAAAAAAAAAATCCTTAGAAGGAACTACAGAGTAGATCAGTTTTTTTTTTAACGTATGAAACTGCATTTCATGAAATTCAGTGCGATTCTAGAACATACTGAAGAACAGTTATTGTGTGGGATGTAGGCGTAATTTTTATTTGTACCCGGTGAGAGAATTTCAGTTCAGAAGGTATAAATTGATGTTATTTTTTTAACTTAACTAACAGGGCAAGAAACAATAAACCTGAAAAAAGAACAGATGAAATAATGGGAATATTATACAATTAATAATTAATTAATCATTCGCTAGCACACCTCGGCGAATTTCTTGGTGTTATTCTGCAGCAATCGGTTAATTTCAAATTGTAACAGTAAAAATGAGTAACCACCAACGTTTAGATGATGGAATGAGGTGGCGAATTGTGGGGAGGCTAGAAGCAGGCCAAATCTCAAGTCCAGATTTGTAGAGAGTTCAATTTCACGCCCAGCATCATGTGTAGCTTATGGAAACAGTTCCAGGATACCGGATCCATCGAGAGAAAGCCTGGGCAAGGTCGTCCAAGAGCCACGACGGCCAGAGGAGATCGCCATTTGTCGATTATAGCAAGGCGTAACAGGAGTGCTACAGCTTCTCAGCTCTCTCGTGACTTGTATGCAGCCAACCCGTGTATCAAGGGTGACTGTTTCCAAAAGACTTTATGAGAGGGTTGTTTGCAAGAAGACCTGCTGTTTGCATCCCGCTCACTTCTACGGACAGGAGAATCCGTTTATCATGGTGCAGAGAGCATAGAGATTGGAGTATGGATCAATGGGTGACCGTTCTCTTCACTGATGAGTCCCGGTTCAGCCTAAGCACCGATTCTCGCTGTACGCTCATATGGAGAGAACCAGGGACTCACTACCTACCCTCCAATGTCCGCGAAATTGACCATTATGGCGGAGGAGGTTTAATGGTCTGGGCAGGCATCATGTTGGATGGCCGCACACCTCTCCATGTCTTTGAAAGAGGCACTGTGACTGGTGTGAGGTCTTGGAGCCCTATGTTCGCCTTTTCAGGGGTGCAGTTGGCCCTGAGTTCATTTTAATGGACGATAACGTGAGGCCACATAGAGCTCTTCTGCTCGACGATTTTCTAGAGAATGAGGATATTCGCCGGATGGATAGGCCAGCCAGACCTTAACCCTATAGAGCATGTCTGGGAAGGGGAAATGCAACTCGCAACCCCCCCTCCGGGAACCATCCAGGGAATGAAAACAGCGTTGCTGAATGAGTGGGACCAATTGCCGCAGGAAATGATAAACTGCCTTATTTCAAGTATGAAATCACGCTGCGAGACCTTGTATATCTGTAAGAGGGTACCATACCCCCTATTAACCGATTTTTTTGTTTATTCTGCAACCGTCTCGACCAAGTCTGCAAACTCTCTTAATTTCTTACACCAGTGTATATACTCATAAGTTTCACTGTGTTAAGTATCGGTCTCTATCGCTAAAACTATAAATTAGTGTTATAGTTTTAGCGATATATTGTATTAAATTATATATGAAATGAAAATTTTTCTCATTACCTTGCGTGTGACTGCAACGTGTGAAACGGTAAGGAGGTGAAAGTTATCAGGTCACAAATTCATATTTTTATCAGAGCAGCATAACCTGAACTAGGAAAAGGCAGGAACGTAGTTTAGTGTCTCCGGCACTAGTTAATACTGCTACCTGTTGGAGAGATGGTGAATCATGTCTATATTTTCATGACATCAGACCCAGGAGTGATTTAACCGTTTAAGCGGTTTTTAAAATTTTCCTAAAATTATAACCGCCACATTTGAAATTGGGAAACCTTCATAAATTGCCACCTATTTTCAAGAATTTTTTTCTTATTGTGAGCTGATAACTGCTTTCCCCCCCCCCCCAAAACAAGAAATTTACTTCACCCATCACTTTTATTTCCCTCACTGATTCAAAAACATCTGCCATGACGTGTGTGGTTTTCTAGGAAGAGATGTTTTTTTGGAAAAAATTTTTTTGTATTATTTATACTGAGCGTATAATTCTTTACAGTTCTGAAAGAAAGGAGGAGGAAAAACACTCTCTTATCTAACCCTGAGCAAGAGCCGATTCCACCCACTAGCAGTTGATTGATTGGGACTGGAAAACATGTTTTACAGTAAAAGCTTCATTTTTTTAGAAGACACAATATTTTGGGATTGCTGCAGAAAGGGTTAAAAAAGTTCTTCGTTTTGAGTCCAGTTGCGGTATTAGGTTTATCATGTTCTTTGCTGTTTTTAAAATCATAGAAAAGAAATTTAAGCAATTAATAACTATTTTTCTAAACAGAAATATTGAATTACTGGAAATGTGCATCTGTGCTATTCTGTCATGACCAGATGACTTGAATTAAATTTTCTCATTCAAAATCGTGTTTTTCCAGGCTAACCCAGTATAAATTGTTTGCAAAGTTAATTATAGTTGTATAGTGTATTATGCTGTGAGAATAAGCATAAAATATATACAACTGAAGACACACATGAATTTGAATGCACACTCATTGCCATAAAAATTAGCGCACCAAGAAGTAATTGTCAAACCGTAACATAACTTGGCATGAAGATACGTGTCAAAGTATGTACGCAAATATGCAAATGATTATATGCACAATGTGTAATGCCACCAGAGGGCATTGAACTTCATTCTCCTTGGCATATAAAAAGGTTCGCAGAGGAATTTTGCCTGTACTTAATCTGTTATTACTCCATCATCGAAGACAATATGATCAGCTGTCAGAGTTTGAGAGGGGAAGAATCATCGGAATGATGGAAGCTGGGTGGTCAACTCGGCGAGCAGCTGACCACTTAGGCCAATCTGACTTTACAGTTAGGAGGTGCTGGGACCAGTGGATGCGAGAGAGATCGCATGCACAGCCATGCTCAGGACGCCCTCAGCAGACCAATATCCGAGAAGACTGTTACATCATTTGACAAGCATGCACAGCACCAACTGCATCATTGTCTGGGACACATTCTGACACAGGCAGCAGCTTCACAGCAGGCCCCTGTGTCTGTCCGTACCATCGTGCCCATTATGTATGCTACCAATGACACCCACTCACCATTGCCTCCATTTTAAGTGGTGTTGAGCACGAAGGGATTGATTGGACTGCAATCGAATACAACCAGGTCATCTTCAGCGATGAATTGAGATTCAATTTTGGTAGTGATGACAACCGTGTACGCGTGTTAAGGCCCCGTGGCGAACGCTTCAATCCTGCCTTCACTATACAGCAGCATAACGCTCGCACAGTTGGTGTGATGGTGCCATCGCATGCAACACCCAATCACCTCTAATATTCATCCATGGTACCATGACAGCCCAGTGGTATGTTCGTGACGTCCTTCAGCCACTTGTGGCAGAGCTCCAAGGAGGAGTTTTTCAACAAGACAATGCTTGACCACACACAGCAAGGGTATCACAGGAATGCCTCCGCCACATTAACACCCTTCCTTGGCCTGCCAGATCTCCAGATTTGTCATCAATTGAGTACATCTGGAATCACTTGGGACAGCAAGTTGGGCAGCCTAGGAGTTTGATCAAACTAGCGGCACAGTTACAGCAACTGTGGAATGAGATGACACAGGGCACCTGTATCCATTGTGTATTCATACTAGAGGTGGCCCAACGGGTACTAGAACTTCCATCCATTTGTAGTTTTTCCTTTAACAAATAGTTCTTTTGCTTTAATTGTGTAATCACTAGTGTATGATCAACGTTGTACTCACATATATAAAATTTTGTTCCACTTGGAAAACTTTCTTGGTGTGCATATGAAATAAAAACTACAAGCATTGGGTCATGATGACCGAAGCACTAATTAGAGCAGGCATCTTCATCCCATTGCTCGCATGCACTACGGTGCTCCCTGAAGCACCCAGAGTGCTCGATTGACTTTGATTTCGTGCTCGCGAGCACTTGATCAACGTTGCAACTAAACCATCATGTACAAATTGCATTCTAGGATTGAAATCATCCTGATTTCATAAAGTCGTATGTCTAACCTACCGAAAATTCAAGCATTTTCCATCTTCACGTCAAAATACAAAAGTCAGATGGCAGCACCAGCAAGAACACAATAAATAAAAGCGTAACTCTGACAACATAAATATGTTGGTCATACATGTAACTCAGAACATACACTTGGCATGTACTGATTCGTCAGAAATTTTGCAGTAGAATGTATGTCAGGTGCATGTACGGTTAAGTAGTAGTGGTGTCTGAGGTGTGGGCAATCTATGAAGAGGCTAAACCAGTGCTTTCCATAGTGTGCATCGTGACTCCTGGGGGCAACACAGTGAGCTGGAGGTGTTAATCGGTGTGCCTATTCAAGCTTTTAAGTGGTTCTTTTGTAAATGCATAATATCTACTGAACTAGTCTGGGGAGCCGCAGAAGAACTATATAGGACAAGGGAGCCACTAGGTTCTCCTAGACTTCATTCTAACTTGGGTTCTGATGTAAATAAACCGCTATACACCAATTTTTGATATCACTCTGCATCCCTTACCGCTATTGGTTGTAATTTTACCCGCCCCTTCATTATGTGTTCCGAACACATGTTTTTTTCCTCAAACGTGAGATTGCAAATTCGTTATGAAGAATTTTCCTGAGATGAAAATCTTTTTCACTGTTCTTCAAATTTTGTTGAAATAAAAACTGTTGATGACACTAATTAAAACAGAGGTATATATCTCCCCAAAAAAAATTTGATAAGGTATTCTGTCGTTATCATGGCACACTCCTCAAGAGTTGGGATGACAGGGCTCCAGCCCGGACATTGCCTGCGACAATGCTTGTCATTTTTTTTAATTTTTTCATGCTAAAAGTTTACTATATAGAAGGGCTTTTGAAAGGTTGGTCTGAGGGCCCACCAAAGATCACATCCTGGGGGGGGGGGCCTTGCGGCAGGATGTGGGGGCCATTATCCGCGGGCTGTAGCAGTTCCAATTTGACGAGAAGAGTCTCAACATTGTTTCATTTCTTTACTTCAAGCTGTTATCCTGCTTTTGTCAAGACAATTTCAGTTTTTTATTCGTGCGTAGGTTGCGAGCCATGACCCCAGCAGCAGGAGCCCCTGGACTGGGATCTTCAATGAGCCCCCCCCCCCAGGCCAGGCTTTCTCACGGGATCTATAGTGTCTGTCATAATGAGGCTAACTGAATCGAAAATGAGCAGTACTCTTTGGAATCTGATTTTCAAAACTTTACCTTCATGTCTTCGTGATAATCCTCAGACTTTTTTGAATAGACACGCATATTTCATTTGTCATCAAATGATACAGATCCACCCTGAAGACAGCAACAAAAATGCTTTGTGTATGTGAGACCGATCTTTAAAAAATATTTTTTCCCAAAACTTTGAAATAATACGGAATAAATATTTTTAAAAAATAAAAATTATGAGGGGCAAACGACTATATTTCAGGCAGTGTTGTACTATAAGAAAGGTGAAATGTTCTTCCAACAATCATTTTGGGCATCGCACATGTGCTTTTATTTACATTAGGACCCAAGTTAGAATGAACAGCGTTTAGTCAGACCATAACATTTTTATGAAGTTTTTGATTCACCTGTCAATTTTTAAAAAAAAAATTAAAAATGTGCATTATGTTAGTATATATAATTTTGAGTATACTCGGGAGTCATGATAGTCAGAAAATATTGTTATACCCAAACTTATGATAAGCAATATGAGCAAGTCTGACTGTGTTAACAATAAGTTTGTAAAAAGATGCTCAATGCTAATGAGTCATGACAGAAGACTCTTCTCTTCTAAAATAATATGCAAATATTTATTACTTATTCGAAAGAAAAGAATTTGACTATACAATATAGCATCATTTCTTGACGATGGCTTGAGGCTGATGTGAACTCACATCTTTGTTTGATTCGACAGATGTCCCACTGTCTCTTGATAAAAGATTATCGCTAAACCAAGCTGGCCTCTCTTTCTCCAATTCGATTATTAGTTTGCATTTGGTGGAAGCTTTGCTCCTTGCATCATCTTTATAAAGGACGATTACGTCTTCCTCAATAGGATCCAACTTGAGATGTTTGAAAATTGCTTCTTGCATTATTTCTGTTTCGCTTTTGACTCTCTCGTAACATTTGCCTAAAATTTAAAAAATATATCAATTCTTGCATTTAAAAAAAGTGCAGCAATATAAATATTGTGAAATATTGCCACAATGATACTCCATATAATAAATATTTATTCAAATCTTTTTTTTTGGAATGTCTGATATGTTAAACTGTTATCAATATATAATGATATCCTTTACATGAATAAATCCCTCTACGAGACAATATTTTTCAACAACTGGACAAATCCTACAGATCTCTTGGGAATATGGGGAGTATGTGCAATTGTCACTTTGCACGCAAGAAATGTGTCGTGCGCGTAAAATAAAAATTGGAGGTAACGTTGGTGGGTTCATGGGTGTGAAACATGCAACTGAATTTTTTCTTGCAAATAAATACTCATGAGTGCATTTTTTAGTCGCAGGAAATTTTTTAGTCGTTCCCTGGAAAGTTCCTTAAAGGGAAAAGAAACAAACTCGAAAAACAAAAATTCGCAGTCTGGAAAAAATTATGATTTTAAATTATATTTATTTCTTCCAGAGTATTGATGAAGCAGATTTTGCTGGAAACACTGTAGCAGTGCCGTCTTAAGGCATGGGCCTACCCGGGCACCTCAAGAGAAAAGGGGCCCCACAAAAATGAGATCTTTTTGAGATTTTCGAGAATTTGCCTGGTAGGGCCTCAGAAAAATCATTTGGCCCGGGGGCCCACGATGCTCTTAAGACAGCCTTGCACTGTAGTGGTATAAACGAATGCTGATTGAACAGATATCACTAACAGCATAAATTTGATGGTATGTGACGATAATTGCAGCCTCTCAATATCGCAATCACTAGTCAATAATGTTCTTTTCTTGGTCTGTAGAATATTGTTATAACACGACTTCACTGTAAATGCATAAAATTACAGCAATAACTACATGCATCAAAATTTGCAGAGATTTTGAATACTAACCATTAACCTGTCTCATCATAGCCTGCTGAATCACTTTCTGATAAATAAGGGTTAAAAAAAATTATCTCGTGGACAGAAAAGGTCTGATTCCAACAATTGACTCGGCCAAAGGGTTAAGCAGTTCTCTTAAACTGTTCTCAACCACCAGGCTGTGGGAATTTCCACGAAACACTTTTGAAAGAGTGGGGGAGCAGATGAGGATTTGGCATATAATCATTGCAGACGAATGATCTCCAGCAAGAAATTGATTCTCCCATTTCTGCCCATTTAAAAAGATTCCAGAACACTGACCCATACGATAACAAATCTTTATAAACTAGGGTATCTGTAATAATTGGTTGGGTGTTTTTAATTAGTTAAGTGATGTCAATTTTTAATAATATGGAAAGCTCCCAGCTAACTTCTTGCTAGAGCCCAGAAGTTTAGGCATTAATAATGGTCAACATAGGCAGGCAAAATGCCTAAAATGAACATTAATAAAAGGCATTTATTAATGCAGCATAAAATTGCTGAGAAAGAGCAAGTTTGACAGGTTTCTTTCTAATGGTGGACAATGGCATCGTCCTCAGATCACTTAAAATCATTGAAAATGCAGTTAGCAGATATTGGCAACTGGGCGAAGCAAGCAGGTCTGGTGCCCCGAGCACTGAACCAGAATGGACGCCGAATTCACCCTTTAACTGCATCTTCTACATGGCAAGGGATGTCAAAATGTCGGTTTGCCCCAGGTGATAAAGTATCTACTTGCGGCCCTGACTGTGGTGGTCATAGTGATGGACTCGCATCACAAAGACCCTGGTTCAAACCCTACCGTTGCCACAGTGGTGGTCAAAAAGTTTGTTTTCTGTGGTTCCCAACTTTAAGGCATGTTGAAAAGTTTTGCCACAAAGAGCAACAGGCCTACAACGATACAATCATTACATCTCACTCATAGGTAGAAAAATTAGTGGCAGCACTACACATCACAAGCATTACACAGAAACAAACTTCACGTCAGGTTTACTACAAGTACACTCCACCGTGTACCGTTCTGAAGTTTTTCAGAGGAATATGGATGATGGGGGGTACATGCATGGTTCAGTAGTTGTTGAAAGCTATCAGAATCATTCACCATTAGTCCCATCGTCAACTCTTCTCAATAATAGATTGAGAAAAGTTGATTTCAATCTTCGTGCCCTTTTCACATTGATCATCTTTTGAAACATCGTACATATCTTATTCAAGAATATAAATCAAGCAAGGAATATGGATATACTACATTTAAAGCATTTTTTTATTGTTTTTCAGAAAATCTGAGGTGGCCTCAGTCCCATTTACCTCCAATTATTGAAACACTACTGTGTTTCTTGATCAGCGTTCAAAGCAGTTATTTACATAAAAATTCTGGAAACGTTTCACTTTGAAAGAAAATTGGTGGAAATATATTATCCTTGATCAAAATTGACACTGGTTTTCTCGGAAAAATTAGAAATTTCTACGCCACCCATTGAGTCCAAGAAAGTTTGACCTAGCTCTCTAAATTACTATTCCAGAATAACAAAAAGCATGGTCATTCTACAATGGAATCTCCTATAACGCACACTTTTTTCAATTATGTCAACAGGATTCAATGTATTTTACTATCCATTAATAGACACTCCTTGTTAGTGGGCAAAATTTTAAGTCCCATGGGTGACAGTTATCAACAGGTTCTTCTGAAAAATGTGCCATTTGGAAAAAAAACCCTTAAGGCCAATAAAAAAGCCACTTTATGTCCCCTTTTGATAGAAATGACCCACTTTACATTGTAATTTCAACTAAAAAATATTCCTGTTTGAATAAATCTTGTTGCATAATTCAATAGAGTTCACCCCAAAGATTTGGAAACTGCGGAAAAGTGTAGCCTATTTCGAAAAAAAGTACAAATGTTCCCTTTTGAAGCTCCTGAATTTAACAGTACAATCTGCCCTCAGTATTCATGGAGATTTCTTATTCCTGGTCAAATTTTTTTTTTGGAAAACACTTGAGATACAGATTCTTGTATCGGAACAAAATATAAGTTATACGTGTTAAATGTTTCAAAAATCCTCCTTGAAGGTTTTTCTGGTGATCCTGAAAATATTTATACGAAACTGTTGTATATAAATGTTTCTGAAATGAAAACTTGCAAGGAAAATTCAAAATATTGACAAAGGTTAGCTTTATTGCTGCAGTTTCCCGTTATTGTGGCATCAATGATTCTACAGTTAAATATATCAAGAAATAAGTAGGCTACTTAAAATTTTATCAACCATTACTGTAGCTACACTTGCTACTATATATAGCCACATGTTTCTAATGTAGAAAGTGCTATTTTTCTGTGGGTGTGAAACAAAGTACGCAAGTTATACGTTGCATAACTTATGAACTATAGCCATCAATATCTGCAAATCCTGAGAATTAGCAGAATTTTTTTTATAGAAGAGTTGATTCATTCTAGAACTCTTACAATCATGGGGTGAATGGTATGGCAGAGATGAAAAGTATTTCTCAACTTCTTATGCCTAACACCAATTTTCCTGTCTCAGGCACCTGCCCTTATTTACATTTGAATAAGGTCAGGAGAGGGGGGGGGGGCTGGCTGATAAGAATTAATGAAGTTCATCCCCATTAACATAAAACTCAAGGTCTTGCTAAAATTTTCCATGTTATACAAATACAATGCCACAACAGGCAAAATGCCCAACAAGGTGGCTGAGTAAAAGATGCTCATAACAGATATGGATGTCATATATTTTAAAAATACAGCAACCCAATTAATGCAATTAAAACAATATACATGATAAAATATTAAATACAATGCCTATAAAGAATACTTATGGTTGTCTTATTCTAAGTATGGATAGAGCTTCTCGATTCACCCCAACATGTTAATCGTATTTCTTTTTAAGTGTGTCAATTGTTACAATTTACTACCTCCGGGGGTAAGCTATTCCATTTATTAACAACCCTATTAAAGAAAAATTCTGTGACACCATAACCTTGCATTGTCCCTTACCAATTGATACTGGTGTCTTCTTGTAAAAGCAGTCGATTGACGGTAAAAAATCCCCATGTTCTGTAATAGTGTTTTTTTTCACTTTTTCTTAAAATTCTTCCAAATTGTTCTGCGACGTATGTTGCCGATTTTGGCACATTCTGCTTTGGGGGGGTCAGTTGACGCTGAAATTGAAATAAAATAAAATTTATTAGGCCCCTTTAATTAAGAAAAAAAGTGTAAAGTAGGGGCCAAGTGTGCGCTCAGCATGCCCACTGTTAAATCCATCTCTTTTTACAGTTCGAATGCACGTTAAATGAGTTTTTATCAGCCTGATGACCAATTTTCGTCTGATTTGCAAATCACTGTTAAACTAAATGTCAAATTGCAGGATTCTGTAATCGTTTCATAAATAGTTCTCCTTTCGATCATATTTGGGGCTATGGTTTCTTGCTGAGATTCAAATCCAGGTAGAAAATATAGCACAAATTTTATTTCTAGATAGATCATCATTTTCATTCAGATGATTTTTTTTCAAATTTTTTTTTATATTGTAAGTAAATTCAAAATATCTGCTTGGCCAGCTACAAGAGTATTCCCCCACTGCACGCAACTTATTTTCTACATAAATTTTATTTCTAGATAGATCATTTTCATTCAAATTTTTTTTCAAATTTTTTACACAGGCCCTCTTAAATCGTTATTTCAAATAACATTTTAACAAAAGTAACGATAGAATAAACAAATGTAACTTGAGCAATGCTCCAAGAAAGAAATTCGGCCCTTAGGACTAAAACTTTTGAAAATCAAATAAAATAAAGCATGAATTTTAAAATAAGATGAAAATGAAAGAATGAGCGAGCATGTGGGAAAATAAGAAAGAATGGTAATAGAGGGGGGAAAAATTCTTTGTTGTAGTACGCCTTTAATGCTATTTTGTTTCCAACCGGCTTTTCTATAAAATGACAATTCTTTAACCACGGAGCTTTCATTCTAAGCGCCTTGAAATCAAGTTATGCTGACGTCACACGGGATGCTCCCAGGAAGGGAACCAACGATAATAGTTCAATGAAGGGAGGGAGAAAATTAGCGACTTTGAACCGGTAAATTTTCTCCTTAAAGAAAAAAGAAACACTGACATCAGAAAAGCACGAGAGACCGAGGTCGCAGTTCTTTTTGCTTAAAAAAGTGACCTGGGCCTGAAAATATGTAATAAAAGTGACCAGTTTTTAAAAAAGTGACTTTTAGTGGGAAAAGTGTCCTGTGCCAAGCCCTGTATTTTGTGTAGCCCCCCCCCCCCCCCCCCCCCCCCCCGCTGACCAAGAAGAAAGTTAATCATTCTCAAGTCAATACACACAAATTACTCATTGATGTTTGTGAAACTATCTTCTCTATGACCAAAGTGATAGTATAGTATTCCTCTTTCATTTTGGTTAGTGAGCAATGGGTATTGACCCCATTTAGACCTCCTCTTCCCACCACCGTCAGAGATGTTATGTACATGTTTTACACACTGTGTATGGAGTCCAAACTTTATCTTGGTTGCCAAGCCTAACGCCAAAATACCCAAGGCAAGCTCTTTTAACAAAATCAGAAAAATAGCTTGCTCTTTTAGGGTGTACTCGCCACATCTGTAGCAAAATACATCAGAATGATCACTACAACTTCTCTCCGACTGAATGTATTCTTTTTCCCTCTTTTCTTTTGTTCATGTTCAGCCCTCAAAACAAAGACCTTTATAAGTTCTTCACGACTGCGAAATTTTTTTGCGAAAGAATGAATCACCCAGAGTTGTACGAATGAACTCTGAAAAGGATTTACCTTCAATTTCTTAACTGATATAATAACTGAACCTGATTATGATTGTAAAATTATTACAAATCTGGATGATATAAGTGCATTCTTTACCTCCCAAGTATAGTTTAAATATATTTCATACAAATATTCAGAGTTTGCGAGCTAACTACAATTTTTTAGCAGAATTTTCAGGTTGTTTAAACAAAATATCTTTATTAATTTTTTCTGAAATCTGGATTTATAGTAATGAAGTGAACTTGTATAATAAGTTGGATAATTTCAACTCATTTTTCTGTTACAGAGAAAGTAGCAGGTCGGGGGGGGGGGTCGCAGTCTTTGTACAGAAAAATCTGATTTTTAATCAGATTGATATTCATTTCACTACGGCTGAATGTATCCTATTATTCAGTAGGGAATTTAATATTGCACTCTTATCTATCTATCGTTCTCACCAATTCACAATAGCTGAATTTAATAATGAGCTCCAATGTTTTATCCAACCTTAATTTCGATAATATTATAATTATTGGAGATTTAAAAATAGACATTTTTAAAAACAGTATTGACGTCCATGATTACCTTAACTGTCTAAGCCAATATGGTTTTAAGTGTCTAATAAATAAACCTACTAGAGTGAAAGATACATCCACTTGTATCGATCATAATTTTTTTTAAATCACAAAATAACTTTTTCTGATTTTCATTAATGATCTTTGTAATTTAGAATTTGACGGTTTTATGATCACTTATGCCGATGATTCTGTATTAATGTATTCATGTGATGATCTTGACAGCCTTAAGAATCATATTAACCATGATTTAATATTAATTCAAAAATGATTCTATGCTAATGATTTAAAATTAAATTTACAGAAGACAAAATACGTTAATTTCAATCTTATGCAATCTGATTTACATCTTAATCTTAAATTCCACACCCTCGCTTGTGATTTTCAACCTCATTGTCATTGTGATGCAATTCAAGAAGTAAATACTATTAAATACTTGGACAGCAATTTAAAATGGAAATCTCATGTTCATGAACTACTTAAAAAATTTGTTTTATATAATTTTTATTATATATGTAAGAAAGTTTCCGCTAATTTCTTAAAAGACCTTTACTATGCTTGGTTTTATTCACTTATAAATTATGGTACAATTATATGGGGTAGTGATTATAAAACTAATTTATTGCCTTTATTTTCAATACAAAAGAGTTTTCAAAATTTTTAATCAGGGTCAATCTCATTCTTCTATAATTTTTAGAAATCGTAATATACTTCCTTTATGCCATAATGCTCTTTTTCGTATTATTCTTTTCTTAACCTGTAATATAGGCTTATGCAGTTTAAAAGATGTTTCCGAGCGAAGACCTCATATGATTTACCGTATTCCTACTTTTAGGAAAGAAATTTTTCGTAAACATTTTTATTATTTAGCTCCAAAATTATATAATTCACTACCACTAGAAATGCAAAATACACCCACACACGCGGTATTTAAAAAAGCATTATTCAAATTATTAATTTCAATAGACGATGTAGACTCTTATTTTGACCTTTAGGAGGAGCAATAAAATTTATTCAATTTAGCTTTGCCACTTTAATTATGTATATTTTTTCAATTAAAAAAATTGTTCTTGTTTGTGTTTATCTACGTATGTGTGTGTTTCATTTTTTTTTTCATATATTTTTTATGTTTTGTTTTATTTTACATTTCTCGCCATGCATTAAGAACTTTGTCTCTTTTATGTTGTACTAGTATGAGCGGGTCCATTCCACTCATAATTATTCGTAATTATTTGAATGAAAAGGTAATTAGTGTAAATTGTAAAAATTTTTAATATATTTAAATGGGTAATTGTTTAAGGATGTTTTGTATTTAAAAGATTATTTGGAAGGTCACTAGGTAACAGGTGTGGTATTAATTGAGGCTTGACTTTGGGTAGTTGTAAGGAACACGTGCAGGGCGGCCATGAGTGATAAAAGATTATGTAAGAAAGGAAGAACATGGTCTGTGTAGTATCATCTTTGTCCAACAATGCTTCCAATTCCACATCTTTTTTTTTGGCGGTTTTCCATGTTCCTTGTCTGCAACACTGAAGTCGCCACTTTTGAAACACCGAAACCATCATTCACACGTATCTTGCGATGGAGCATGTTCACCATAAGCTTCTCAAAGTAATCGGTATGATTCAGCAGCAGTTTTCTTCAAATGAAAACAAAAAAATTAATGCT
This sequence comes from Pholcus phalangioides, assembly GCF_987345545.1. Lineage (NCBI taxonomy): Eukaryota > Metazoa > Arthropoda > Arachnida > Araneae > Pholcidae > Pholcus > Pholcus phalangioides. The sequence continues at coordinate 54,761,283 of NW_028301602.1, read as the reverse complement.
GTCCACGAATGCTCTTTGTTCAGTATAACTTTCGACATATTGAACACAGCAATACAACACTATGCACACACTTTTCCAATTTATCACTCGCGCGCATCTGACACTTGTTGATGACACAACAAAATGGTGCAGTGTATTTTATAGCACAAACTGCATTGGTGCACCATCTGTTTTCTGAAATCCGCATTTCATACTTGTACACCTGGTAAGAGAGAAAATATAAATAGAAAGCGGCATTGCCCAGTAGAGCATCTGTGCTCTGATTGTAATGTGGGGGTCACCTTAGATATTGATATGAAGGTGCACGTAGGCATTCTAAGTATTTAGGAAGGGGCAAAATTTATTAGGGATGAATAGCACAGATCTTCTCCAGAATGGTCACGCGAAAGTCCAACCGAATTGCCCCTTGCTTGAGGCCTCAAATTGAAATGTAGCACGGAAAGAAAAATTACAAGAGGGAGCGAATCCTGGTTTCTAGGGAGAAGCCGAAGAGGATGAAAGGAGATAGAAAGTGAGATGTAATTGAAAAATTGGTTTTGGAGAATGAGGGAATAAAAGGTGATATGTGAGAGTCTAACGGAGAGTTGAGGTTCCCCGAAGTTTGGGTTGCGGAATATGTAAGAAGTACCGGATTGCCGGAGTGGAGTGTGTAACAAGTGCCTAGTGACGGAAGTGCCGTAGTGTGCGGGAAGCAGCTGCACTTAGGATGTTGAGGAAATCACCAACGATGACTGGGGTGAATACGCTTACTACTTTTCCTGTGACCTGAATGTCCAGTAAATAATCAGGATGTTACATGTTCTCAGATGCATAAGGTAATACCTTGACTCATCTGTCGGGTATGGTAATATACATATTCTTAAATAGATATAGGATGCATCTTTCTTAAGGTTGATGATTGTAATTGATATTTATAAATTAAAGAAATTTTTTTTTTTACTTTAACTTGCCTCCGTGCGTTTTATCCCTGGATTACGATAATTTGTTTTTATATGTCTATAACACAACGCAACTATACGATAGAATCTTGAGAATTAATAATTGATTAAATACTTAGTTACATTAAGTAGAAGTCAGCCTGGCGGGCTGACACTAGCTGATACCCGGCGACGTTGCCCGCCCTGTAAAAAATTTAAAAACTTATTATTTTTTAATTAAAAGAAATTCTGTATCAAGTAAGAAAAAATTACTTTTATTTTTAAATATTTTAATTAAGAACTTGAGGCAATTGCTTGTGGATACACAATATTTTTTGTTTTCCCACCTGGTGTGTAGATGTACAAATTTTTGGGATTACCAACACGCGAACAGGCAACGAAAAGCTGTCCGTGAGAAATACAGGGCTCAAGTAGGTTGATACCTGCCACTGCTAACGATTGGCCTTGTGCTTTGTTGATTGTCATGGCAAAAGCTAAACGAATCGGGAACTGTAATCGCTTGAAAGTGAATGGCATTACTTCGGTGATAATTGGGATACGTGGAATGAAGATGTCCAGTTAGAATCTGTGCTTCGATGATGTAATTGCGCAATTTCTTCACGCAGAGTCTGCTGCCATTGCAGAGTCTCGGTGTCTTCAAATTTCTTAAAAGCATTATAGGTGCTCCGACTTTGAGGGTCAAGTTGTATGGTGACATACCCGGAATATCAAAAGAGTTCAGAAATTCTGCAGGATACAGAACTGTCTGCGCTGAGTCTGTGACAGTATCAACCGATTTTAAGATGTGGAGTCTCCTGGAATAATTTTTTCGTTGATCTTGTTCACACTGTCATTTTTCGGTGCCAGAATCATTCTCTCACAAAGCCACTCATGGTTTCAGTGATTTTGTTCAATGTTTCAGAAGACTTTGTCTGCAAGTTCTTGAACTGAATTTAACAACTGGTAAAATCCATTTGGGAACGTAATCAGTTCAGTGCTTCGGTCTACGGGAATTCCTCCATTGCCAAGTTTGATCAACTGATGTGAAAATGATAGCAGTGCTGAGTCATTTTTATTCAAACACCTAAGTATTTTTTAAATTCAAACTACACCTCTACGATGGGCGGTTGATGAGATAAAGGCAGCATTAGCACTTGCAGGACACCTGTATATAGGCTAACACAAATACCCCTAGCACAATCTTCCCGGGTTTTCTTCAGTTACTGGTAGGATTGGAAAAGAGTAACAAACCGTTATAAAGGCATAAACTGTTACAATGGCAGAATTAAAAAGATGTAACAAACCATTGTAAAGGCATATATACACGTCTGAAACGCATTGTTGGAAACCACAGTAACCAAAGTAAACGTTCCGAAAGTAATTGTTGAGGCCCCAAAACCATTGTTGCCCGACAGTTTTTTCCCCATTTCGGGCATTTGCCCAGCTCTTTTAAGTAGTAACGAACTTTTAAATTAGCCTACGGTTCAATCCCGGTCCTGTTTGGTATATATGCAAAATCTGGCAATGATCGGCCTAAAACTGTAGATTTGTATAAGGAGCAGACAGACATACTTTCATATTTATATATAAGATATGTGTCTTTTTTTTAATGTTTCTGTTCATGTCGTATGCTTTATATATTTTATTCTTTAATGACATAAATTTTCAATCATCCGTACAGGCATCACAGCCTCTGGGAAACATGCTGTTTATAGGAATAAAATCATTCACAACTAAAATGTGTTTTCAAAGCAAAAATAAATGTGTTATTGCAATTCCACTGCAAAGCTCTGGTGACAAAAATGTTAAAAAGCACTAAATTTCAAAACTCATAGTAAAATATTTAAATGACTTACCACACACTGTGTTCACGATATGGAAATTGCCACACATGTCGCAAGAGATTATGTTGTTCTTGGGTACATGCATCTTCCCATAACCCATCTTTCTAATTAAACGCTTCTCTACCGTCCTTCGCCTTTTGGGAACTGCATATAAAAAACCATCACCACCTATATCTTTTGGAACGAGTGAATGTCCTATCAATCTTTCACCTGCCAAAGACCGTTGATCTGGTATGTCTAACGCAACACCTGAAAATATTATACAACATTGACTGAAAAATACAAAATAATGAAACATGCCATCCACAATATATAATCGAAAAGTGAACAAAATTTGAGGACACTGAAATCCCATTAAGAGGTTTTTTCCAAACACTTATCACACATACTTCACAATCACTTAGTCTCGTCCAAAAAGATGCTAAATTACAAATGACATGATGTATGTTGCACGATTTCCATGATATGTACCATTTTCTGTTGCTGCAGTAGCCATCCTGAAGATGTTTTGAAAATACGCTTTAAAAATTTGTACTGATGACATGTACATAAATCATGCAGTAAAACTTTTCTCTCATGGCAAGCGAGGGGATGTATCTACAGGACGACAGTTAAGGAGGTCTGCACAGCAGACTCTCACTAACCTGGCACACATCAGACTAGAGTGTGCTGCCCCAAAGCAGAATGTTTAGTAATGTTCTGCGACAAGCCCTCGGCTGACTGGAAATGCTCTGCGGTAAAAATCCCCATACATGTAATAGTGTTTTTTGCACTTTTTCTTAAAATTCTTCCAAATTGTTCAGCAGTAGCGGTAATTGTTCTGCGACGTACGTCGCAGATTTCGGCACATTCTGCTTTAGGGGTGTGCTGTATTATTGGAAACTATTTGAAAAAAGCCTACCTAAATAAAACAGACATGCAGCGACATGTTCCCTTCTGCTTGAAGAAAATCTTCCTAAAACCGCTGGATTACTGGATGGGCCAGACTAGCGTGTGGACGAATCATCAAGTCTTCCTTTATAGAGAATTTCTTTTCTCTATGACTTCTGTAATGTTAAATTACAAGTACGCAGTGAATTTCACTTGCTCTCTTCCCAATGCAGCAGCTGGATTAGAGGGACAGATCTGACTGAGCGACTAGAGTTCAACGAACGGCAATCAGTCCAAAAAGATTACAGAGCAGTTAAAGTTCTAGATAAAAATAATCTCATAAACAATATTAGGACAGCTTTATTTGATGTAAAGGCCCATTTACACGCTTCAAGTAATCAACTAAATTTCAAGTCGTTAAGTACTTTAAAACAGGACTGGACAAAAATCTGGGTGCCAGAAAATAACTTTTATCCGAAGAAAAAGATCCAAAATACTGCTTCTTTTGACTTTTAATGACCCTCTTTCATGTTGACAGACACGCTACTATAAATTTCAAACATTTTGTGCTGCTTTCAGCCTGCAATTTAATAACCACACAAAGAAAATTTTAGGTGTCAATACCAATTTATTAATCGCCATGGTGTCCTGGGATTCATCCAGCCCTGCTTTAAAATGTATGCAGATGTAAAGGGCCACTAACACACCGTTTATTTGTTAAATTTTCAATTAAATAAATTGGATTCTATTGTTTAGTAAAGTAGGCATTACACACGTGCCAATAGATGTAGCCTTGGCTTATCCAATGCGCACTGACTACTTACGATGGGATAGTTTTTGATAACTTGACTTAAAATTTTGTTAACTACAATAGACTCAGTAATGTGGGTTATGGCGGATTACTGGAAGGTCTTCAAAAAACAACGAATTAAAATTATTTAATCTCTGTACATCAGATTTTTACTAATAAAACACCATATAACGCCAAAACCGAACTGAACTTAGAATACAAATTCAGAATATTGTATATGTTATAAATTTACTGTAATGAGTTCGCACAATGAATCTGTACATTCTGTTCGCACAAAGAAATGTACAAGGAAAAACAAGAAAAAAACGCAATTCTTCTTGGGAGTAAAAAGGATTGCTCAGGGAATGGGGCACATTCCTTGGCAAGGTCAACAACCTTTCTCGAGCTTTTTAATGATCTCATTTTCTGAATTACTGTTTTACGCTTTCGTTTCCACTTTAAGGATGAAGTCAAGACACAAAATGAAAGAGAATCAAATCGAAGCAAAGACTAAACTGTATAGTAGTAACTATTATAGGCATAAGTATCTCCCATAAAAAAAGTGGTCTTCCTTGCACTGGCAAGGAAACGCCGGATTAACGCATAGTGGGATGTTAATCGTAATGTTTACCCCCCATCAAACAAGTTAATGAAAATAAAACTTGAAAGAGAACCTGGGAAAGTGTTTTGAAAAAAAGTGTCTATCAACCGAGCCACCAGGCGTCGCGCATTCGCTCTCGCAACAACTGCTTTCAATAGCAACGAATTCATATCCGCCCGCAACAATGTTATTTCGCTTTCGCTGAAATATTCACGTCCGATTTCACAATTCAATGGAAATACTTGTAAACAAACAATCTTTGGTCGTCTCGTCACTAGCGGCTAAAAATCCGACATTCCCTGGTGAACTTGGCCAATCACAGAGGAGCGGGAGTGAGTTACTCTCGAACCGGTCATTACTTCGTGTAAATACTTCGGAAACTGTCGTGACTTCGGAAACTGTTCGGAACTTACAATGCGCAAGCGCGTTCTCCGTAATTTTGTAATATTCTGCGCTCTTTTCTCATTTTTTTCTGGCTCTCATCTTTATTTTTTACCATCAATATTTTCTACATAGTTCTCTTTTTTTCATCAATTTCCTGCATTAAATACATATTCCTGTTATTATTTTTTCTACATTACTTATATTTTTTTATTTTTCCTGCATTACGTATATTTTAATTATTTTCCCTACATTAAAAGTACATTTTCCTGTAATTTTTCCTACATTGTGTATTTTCCCGTAATTACTTTTCCTACATTACATGTATTTTTCTGTTCTTATTTTTCCTGCATATTAAGTACATTTTCTTGTAATTATATTTTCTACAGTAAGTATACTTTCCTGCAAAGATAAAAAATCTGAAAATCCTCTTCTTGAGAAAATTCTACGTACACCTATGCTTTCCTGTTAACTATGTGTTTAATTTCTGTCCACCCCTTTTAAATATGAATCAATAGAATTAAAGAAATCTTAGGGATGAAATAAAATAGAATTTACAATGTCTAAGTCTCTTCGCGCATGCCGTTTCCATGATTTATTCAATGTGGGAATAAAAAAGGAACCAAAAACAAAATAAAGCTGTCTAAATTCATTAACATTTTTCGAGCACTTTCAAAGTGGTTTACTACAATTTCTGCTTGTATCGCTGAACTTTTGTGACAAGCTTATGACTTTTGAATTTAGAAAACTAATCATTTCCACAACCCGATTAGTGGTAAGTTATTAAAAGTTGTTTTAGCCCCACTGTTTGGGATTGTCAGCTCAAGTTGGTTTTTCAATTTTAAGGTGCAAATCTAAGCCAAACTCCCATTTAACCCTTTAAGTGGTTTTTGAAATTTTCCTGATCAGCATTATAATTGCCACATTTGAAATTGCAAAACCTTGCCATTACGTGTGTGGCTTTCTATGAAGAGAACCCTTTTTGTATTATTTATATATTGAGCATATATTTCTCTTTTTTTTCTCGCTTCCTCTACTTATCTAACCTAGAACAATAGCTAACTCTGCCCACTAACAGTTGATTGGTTGGAGGGGAATGGAAAACATTTTATTGTAAAAACAGTTTCACTGCATTTTTATAGAAGACAAAATATTTCGGGGTGGCAGAAATAAAGCAGATCAGGTTTAACAAGATATCTCGGGATTGCCACTGAAAGGGTAAAAAAGGTCTCTTTGGGCAGAGCAACAGGGTCTATAATATTAAAAATTTAATTCATGATCATGTTTATTTTTAATATTGTAGAATCGTGTCTGCAATGTCTTATTGATGGCCTTATCCGCTCGGCTGTTAGAATAATTGTTTATTCTACAGTTTATATCTGTTTATCTACTGTATATATATGTTTATCTTCAATGTTACAGAATGTCTGATCTCATATTGATTTTGATGGTCTGATCCTCTCTACTATATCAGGAAATTGCTTATTCTATAATTTATAAAAATTCAAAACACCACGTACATCTGCACAGTATTACAGAATACTATGAAAAATAGCATTTTCAATCTATGGAAATACAAGCAGCAATTAAAAAAAAAAATTTAATTTCAAAATATATAAAATCATGTTTATTTCTAATTGCCTTTGGGACTATGACATAGTGTGTGCAACTTTGTTTATTTATGTTAAACGTCATTCAATAACATATGGCTTAATAAAAAATTTCGTGTTCAAAAATTTTTTCCCTCTCACTGTGTATAATTATATATTTGTACATTTCTATTATTCTCACAACCGTTCAAATATTACGTAAGCACCAATAAGGAAAAATAGGGTTTTATATTTGCTTTTAATAGCAAGGAAGGGAGGGATTGGAATGAAGATTATCTAAGCATTTGGATGAGCACATATTGGCATGGCTTTATTCAAATCGGGTTTGAAGAAAATGGAATATATCAGTTTATCGAGGATATATAACTACAGTACTTTGTCTTACAATTTTTTATTTCATAGTTTTTCTGCCTTGGCTAACGGATGCGATTAATGAACATTTTCTTTGATACAAATGCAAGCAATGACATAAATCAGCTGCATCATCAGCTGAATTTGAGCTAATCATTGTCAGAATGTCACTCGAGCATTGATTTACTCGCATCCCCTTTTTTGTAATCTTTTCTCCAGATGTACCAAAACACAAATGGATGGGGGACACCTACACACTCGACTGTGTTAACACTGGCTTAAGCAGAATAAAGCTGGTGTTTGTGTGCATAGTTTAAAATAAAAGGATCTGTATCTTATACTCCTATAAATTCTCATTTATAGCTCTCAAAGCTATTCATTTTAGCGTTTTTATCGGTTGGTCAGTTTTTATCGTCTTTATAACATTCCTTGGTATTTTAAAAAACAAACTTGGTATTTTAAATTTTGAGCCATACCTGGAATAAATCAAACAATATTCCATAGAAACTTATGGGAAATTGTGTTTCAACAAACAAAAGTGATTCTGGAGCGAATTTCTTCATACAGTACTGTATCCTCATTCAGAGCTGCAACTAGATCCCACCCAGGGCAAGCTGGAATTTTGGCGCCCCTTGCACGTAGAGGAAGCAGTTAAAGAGTGAATTTGGCGCCCCTTCTGGTTCAGCACCCAGGGCACCAGACCCGCCTGTCTTCCCCCCAGTTGCAGCCCTGTCCTCATTTCCAACCAAATCTAATACAGTATCTCATACTACTAAAGACATAATTATCAAAAATTTCCTGTTAATTGAGCATTCATCGCACTGATATAGATTTTTAATAGAATCATTTTTCATCCTTTAAATCAAAGCATTGATATGTGATTTGGAAAATGATGCATCAGTACTTAGACCAGATTTTGACCACATTTGACATTTTAATGAAATGAAACTCACAGGGCACTTAGATATGCTACACATATTAGTAAACAGCTCAACAAACCATGCATTGAAGATTATTGTTTAGATCATAGTCTCCCAAACTTTCTGTTCCATCGCCCCCTTCATCAGAAATTTTTTCCTCTCATCGCCCCCCAACTCAAGTAAACCCATAGGATCCTATGTTAAATCAGCAGGTTCTATCGCCCCCTTGGACCATTCCATCACCCACCAGGGGGCGATATTGCCCACTTTGGGAAACACTGGTTTAGATGAAAGGGGTTTTGAAACCAACTTGATCTATGCTCTTCTGGGCATTCAAAATGTACGTGCACTATTAAGGAATCAAAAAGTTATTTTTTTAGTTTTGCTGGCAAAAGGTGTTAGTAAAATATTATAAAGCACAATGGCAATTGATGGTTGTTTTGTTGATTGGTAGAGGTGCTCACCTCAGCAGTTCATAAATCCTGATCTATTCTACTAGGTTGCTTCAGATCAACAAGAGAAGAAAAGAGAGCCCGGGGGGGGGGGGCCTTACACAGAATCTACCTTTAAAGGGGGGGGGTACAGGGTAAAAATATTTCCTCTCATCACAAGCTTTCAAAAAACATTTTAAATTTACAGAAATTAATGAAAACAGTACAGATATTTTTATACGATATTTCATTAAAATTATTTGAATTTAAATTTTTAAATTCAATTTTCATTTCTTGGAGGTCACGAGGGGGGTATACATTATACAATATATTATTATATCCCCCACCCGCGTATCTCTCGAGAATGGGGAGGGCAGCCGAAGCCCCCCTGGTCAATAACGGTACTAATCTAGAAGGTTTTGGTCCAGTTTACTTGATTTTGCTGACAAGTGGGGTTGGGGAGGGGTAAAAACCCATAAAATTTTGCTTAAGTAATACATGAACGGTCTATAGTTACGGCCCAACCACTTCCTTCTGGAACTATTTAAACTTTTCTCCAGCTCGGAAGGTTTCAATCTGTTGTTTACACTTCTCTTAGTGTTTACGCCGCTAAATTTACAGTTCGAGAGTAACTCATTCCCACTCCTCTGTGATTGGTCGAGTTCACTAGAGAATGTTGGATTTTTAGCCGCTAGTGTTACGTGAACCACTGCCACCGTGACTCACGGTGTGAGTCCATGCAAATGCACTTTTTAGCATTAATGCATATAATTGCATAAAATCAAAAAATTACAGAATAGATGGATATTTTTCAATGTTTATTGAGCGCAATCAGTTTTTTATAGTTTTTCAAATGAATAATGCTCATAGTATTTTCAGAACATCAGTTTTTCCCCCCGCAGGTGAGATTTAACAAATGAATAGAGATGCTTCTAGGCTAATACTATTTTCCAAGTAACAAACGTTTTATTGTAATGCTATTTCTAGAAATATGTCAGAAGTGCTCAATTTTTTTAAAAATAGTGTTGAAATTCTCTTGTTACTGGTACTGTATTTTGTGAATGAGTGGCATGGAGAAGGTTGCTGTCAGGGTCCCAAACCTGAGGCAGGATATGGAAAAGATATTTTCCCTAACGAGCTTGAGGCGACCACCGATAGGCAGCGCCTTCATTTCGAACTCATCTCATTAATGGTAGTAAATTGCAAGGTAGTGATATGACTAGAGTTTGTTTGGTAAAGTAACTATTTCGTTAGGGGCCATTCAAGTATTACGTAAGCAGATTTTCAGCCATTTTTGACCCTCTCCCCCCCACTCAGCAGCTTAGAATATTTCATATCAAGAAGGGGTGGTTGATGACGTAAGCAACCTTCAAACCCCCCCCCCCCTCGATGCTGACGCAATACTTGAATGACCCCTTACTGAACTACAAAAAACTAGAAATTAAAAATGGTTAAATAAAAAATTTGCATTAGTTATTTGCATATGTGGGGTTATTTTTTGTTAATGCGAGTATGCACTAAGAAATAAATATGCATTTCAAAAACATCTTTATTTTGCGCATGCTGATCTCATTTTTGGTACATATTTGGAATTTTTCAACTATTTCAGGAATTTTCAGTGTATATTTTAGGGTTTTTTATGCACATTTCAAGTGTGTTTCACCACTTTTTCAGTGCATATAATTCAGGCTCTAATAATGACAATGGTCCAACTCATCAGTTTAACCAACAAATAAAAATACAGTAAAACATCTCTTTTGCAGACACCAGTGGGAAAAAAATTTGTTCATAAAAGAGGGATGACCGTTAATCAGGGTTTGAAATACGGACTTTCATTATACAAGGGGAAATTATTATCTGGCCATAGAAGGTGGTGTCTGTTAAGAGGGGTTTTATTGTATCATAATACATACATTGAATAGTAGGAAACACCTCCCAGACTGTCTCATAAAAGATAGGGTATTGAGAAGTGGAGTTGGCTGCATTATGCTGAGAAAAGAAAACTAAATAAAAAGTCATTTAAAATCTCAAAACATATCAGAGAACCAAAAAATAATATAAATTCCACATCAGATGCACCTTTTCCAATAAATTTATTTTTTTTAAAGATGAAATAATTACATAACTATTTTCAACAATACAAAACTTCCAATTAAAAGCTATAACATTAACATGATGGAATTGATTATCAAGCTGTAGTCGCAGTATAATTCACGTCCCGTCTTGGATAGATAGACTTCATATTTGAAAAATTATCGGTGGTCATGTAGCTTATCTCTCTCCTATGTAAAGAATAAAGCATAATACTGCAACTCAAAATCAGAAAATCATTTTTCATTTCATGCACACATATGCTAATTAGAGTGATTTTTAGGGAATGAAAACATTACAATTATTATATTTAAATCCAATAAATTTGATTCAAATCAAATTTTTTGTAATTTAATATATTCCTTATTAAATAAAATTTAGCTAAACAATAAGTTTGCATGCTTCATGAATTAATTTCTCACATTAAAAAAAAAAATTATAGTAATCTCGATAATACTCTTGAATACAGCAAAACCCCTCAGATACGGTGTCATTCCTCTTTTGTGGCCGAAAAATATTTTCCCCTTTCAAAATAAAAATATACATTTCAAACCCCTGATTAACAGTCATACCTCTTTGAGAAACAAATTTTTTTGTCCCGCTAGTGTCTGCAAAAGAGAAGTTTTACTGTATTAACACTGGAAGTTTTTCTTACCCCAGAACACTTTTTTGAAACTTCGTAGGACTAAGAAATATATCAAATTTTTGAAATGGGTATGATGACAGACCTATGAAATTGATGAAAAGTCAAATTTGTTAGGCTATTAGGCCTTAGAGTAAAAATAATGCCAGTGTCACATTTTTGAAATTCAAGACTGCACATTGGGAGGGGTGTTCTAGTGTTAATGATAATTATACAAGACCTCCATTTTTGAGTATTTTTAAAAAATGAAAATGAATTTATAGCTGGCCATGGCATTGTTTCTCGTGGTGCAGCCTGTAAGTAGCCATGTTTAAAATGTGGTGAACGGACACTGAGAGGCTTCCTCCAACCCGTACTGGCCAGTGTGGAGGATTACGATCTAAACCCTCTAAAAAGAAATATGAACTCTATCTATAAACAGTCTGAGTGTCCCTGGTTATGGCAGTGGCCAGCAAGATATGAAGACAGAGGGTGCTAAGAATCTCTAGGTTGGACCAGGCTGCCATAAGATGATGACCTTGGCCATGTATAATGGACGATTTCTTTCTTCGAAAATCTTTTGCAGGAGTTGGAAGAACTGGAAAGAATAAATTTGATATATTAGGCACCTGTGAACTAAGAAGAAAAGAGGAGGAGAAAATCGAACTTGCCAGTGGACATCTATTTTACTAACTACAGAGGAACAGAAGAAGCCCAACTGGAAAATCAAGTGAGATCGACTACATACTATCTAATAAGAAGCATATGATCCAAGACTGCAGTGTTCTCAACAAATTCAATACAGGAAGCAATCATTGATTGGTGCGATGTAGAATAATTCTTAACACTAGAGTGGAAAAAGTGAAACTTATCAGAAATCAGGGTTGGTAAAACAAATGGTTTTTTTGGTTTAAACCGGTTTTTTTTGTTTTAAATAGTATTAACATTAAAAACAATGAAATTTCTGAAAAATCATTCAAACTTCCAATAATTAACAAAAATGAAATGTTTATTAATGTAATTAACACTATTCCCATGCTAATTAATCAATAAATATTTATTAAATTTAAACAAAAACCAACTTTTGCCATTTAATTATTTTTTGCTTAACTCAATGGATTACTGTGTGTTTGAAAATTCCTTTAATGTTGTTATTAATCATATAATATATAAAGGTTTTTCTCCAGTTACTTTCAGTATACTTAATTAGGAAGCTATTTTGCAAAAAGTAATACAAATTAAGTGAATATAATGTATTTAATGAAGCATAAATAATGCAGATTAATTAGCAATGATTTACGATATACAGGGTGATTATAACTAAGGTTCTGATTTTAAAACACTGTAAAAAAAGAACAATTGTCAGAATGACTTGAAAATTGACATGAATATTCCTGAAACAATTCAATTTTATTTGATAAAGGGGAAAAAATACTTAAAAATGTAAAATTAATGACATCATCCAACATGTGGGAAATTTGCTCGCAGAATGGAAACGATAGCCAGTCATGGCAAAATTATAACTTAATTATAGCATTGCACGAGTCCATAATTCACGGAAACATCACAAAAAAAATGAAGTAATTGAACAAATAACTACAACTTACTCAAAAAATGTTAAATACACTCATTGCCATAAAAATTTGCACACCCAGAAGAAGTCGTCGAAATGAAACGAAATTTTACACATGTAAGTACTACGTTGATATAAATAAGTGATTAGAAAATCCAAGAAAAAGGATCATTTATTGCAGAAAAAAGTACAGATGAACAGAAGTTTTAGTACTCTGTTGGACCCCCCCTCTAGCGCGAATGCACGATGCGATACGAGCGGGCATTGAGGCATACAAGTTCCGTATGATGTCCTGAGACATCTCATTCCACAGTTGCTGTAAATGCGCCTCTAGTTCGACCAACCTCGTAGGGTGTCCAACTTGCCATCCCAAATGATCCCAGATATGCTCGATTGGTGACAAATCTGGGGATAGAGCAGGCCAGGGAAGGGTGTTAATGTGGCGGAGGCAGTCTTGTGACATCCTTGCTGTGTGTGGCCTAGCATTGTCTTGTTGAAAAATGGCTCCTGGGAGCCCTGCCATGAGTGGCAACACATGTGGCTGAAGGATGTTATGGACGTACCGCTGGGCTGTCATTGTGCCATGGATCAATATTAGGGGTGACCACGTATCGTAAGCAATGGCACCCCATACCATGACACCAGCTGTGGGAGCGGTGTGTCGTTGTAAAGCGAAGGCAGGATTGAAGCGTTCACCACGGGGCCTCCACACACGAACACGATTTTCATCACTGCTCAAGTTGAATCTCGATTCGTCGCTGAAGACGACCTGATTCCATTCCGTTGCAGTCAAATCCCGTCGTGCTCGACACCACTCCAAACAGAGGCGTTGGTGGGTGGGTGTCATTGGCAGCACACGTAATGGGCGCCGCTATACCAGATTTCCTTCAGCCAGGCGCCTTGCGATGGTTCGGGAAGACACAGGGGCCCGTAGTGAAGCTGCTGCCTGTGTCTGGATAGCGGCCAATGAGGCAGTTGGCTCTACGCGTGCGTTTCGGATGATGTGACGGTCTTCTCGACTACTGGTCTGTCGAGGGCGTCCTGAACCTGGTCGCCGTGTAAATGACGTCTCTTCTGTCCACTGGTCCCAACACCTCCTCACAGTAAAATCAGAACGGCCTAGTTGACGAGCTACTCGCCAAGCTGACCACCCAGCTTCCATCATCCCCATGATTCTTCCCCTATCGAACTCTGACAACTGCTCATATGGTCTTCGATGGCGGCGTAACGGCATGTGTACCTCAGCATTTCCTCTGCAAACGATTAAATACACTCCAGCAAGCTCTGCTTACCTGTTTTATACTCCAAGGAGAACGAAGTTCAATGCCCTCTAGTGGCATTATGCAACGCGCAATCACTCTGCATTTCTAATCATTTGCATATCTGCCCGACATGTACCTTCAGGCCAACTTTCGTTTTGATCCCACAATTATTTCTTGGTGCGCAAATTTTTATGGCAATGAGTGTATGTTGTCCACCGTGTGTGTTCTGGCTATGAGGCTGAAAGCACAAAAATTCTTGTTCAGCAGCAGAATTGGAGTATGCCATGGTCATAATATGGATGTGCTTGCAATTCAGCTTTATTAAACCAAACGAACCCCTTTCCCCCCGTTCATATTCCTGAGGAATGAGGAACTTCTAACATATAGGGAATGTGCTGGAGATTACAATTCACCAAAGTTTGCAATCTGACCACTGTTTATAACATTTTGAGGTACCCCCACAGCCAGAAGTTGCAAGGGTTAAGGTGCATCCTGTCAAAATGGGTCTTCAGCAGCTGCTTTGCTAGTATTGCAATGTGCATCTTGATAGAAGTTCTATCCACACACTGATGATGTGGAAGTGCCGAAATGATGTGGTTTCACAAAATAGATTATACTGCTGGCCAAGTACAGCATCATCTACTTGCACATTTTTCACTTTTTTCTTTTGCGAAAGAAACGTCCATTGCTTCAGGAGTATCCATGCAAATTTTCAGGTCATTCCGATCAGTACTTATTGTATAGTTTTGGAATCAAAACTTAAATTATAATCACCCTGTATATAGCTGATTATTTTTTATAAATCTGTTACTACTATACAGTAGAACCTTTATTAACTGGGCTTAACAGTGTGTGTGTGTGAAAGTATAAAAAAAAACAACTATTGAATATTAAGACTGGGAGATATACAGTAGGAGATGTGCTACTTCTTATGGGAAAGAAAATGAAAATGTATGTGAGGTAATGTAACCACTAGTACACTAGTCTTTGTCCTTTAAGGACAGCTGGTGTCTTTATTGGATTATAGGACCACCTGCCCCTAGCATGATGGTGTCACTACTGTAGCTGCTTCTTTGTGAAGGGAAAAAGAAACCCTGTGAGATAATACACCACTATATTTAGATGTGTGATGCAATCCTTATTCATGAATTTGCTAAAAATAGAGCATCAGAATGTAGCCAAAGGTTAGAAAATGTTGTAAGAATGAGAAATTTTGGCTTTTGTATATAACTTTAAATGAGTAAGATACTTCATATGAAAATAAATAAATAAATAAATAAATAAATAAATAAATATAAATAAATAAATAAATAAAAATAAATAAAAATAAATAAAAATAAATAAAAATAAATAAATATATATATATATATATATATATATATATTCTGGCCACTTTTATGAGACTTTTTGAAAAAACCACTTGTAAAATCTCATGTCATTTAAAGATATACCGTCAGAATGTACCCCAAGGATATAAAATGAGGTAAAAATGAAACATTTTGGCTAATAATGAACAAATATGATATTTTTCAAGGAAAAAAAATGATATTCAGGCCACTTTTATCTTATTTTTTGAAAAAAACCCCAGTTGGTTTAAACCTAACCAAACAACCCTGTCAGAAATACACAAACTGTCATCGATATGGCAAAGCTTCAAGAACATCGATATAAATTCAAGGTAGAACTGAAGAACTGATTTGATTTTCTATATAACACCATTGAAGATGGACAAGATGTCATCACAATGAACAGAACTTCAACCAATACCCTAAAAGAAGTAGCAAAAGAAGTCGCTGGAGAAAAATAAATCAAACCGATGAAGAAAATAACAGAAGAAACTGATGAAAGACCGGGGAGAATTTAGATTAAGAAGAATGACCCTAAATCAAAAGTGGAATATGCAGAATTTTGCAAGACACAAAAGATGAAAATGAAATTAGTATTGTTGAGGAATTTTACAATACTCTGTACCAGCGGTTCTCAACCTTTTTTGACTCAAAAAAAAATTCTATGGCAGAGCCCGGTAGGTTCATTTTTAAATTATTTATCAAAGACTGGTTTATTTTTATTATTTAAAAATATTCATAACTTTTTTTTTTTAAATTTTACTGTTTTTCTTTTATTTTCCTCAAATGGCTGCGGAGCCCCTGGAGATTGTACAAGGAGCCCTAGGGGCTCCACGGAGCACTGGTTGAGAACCACTGCTCTATACAAACATGAACAGGATCGGAACAGAGGAAAAGGAGCAGGAAGAAAAGAAAAGGGAGCACAATTTGTACAAGTACATAGCACCTAAGCTGAAAGAAGTCTACAAGGGTATCAGATATATGAGAAAAGGGAAATGCCCAGGTGTGAAGCTGGGATTTCAATAGACATTATTAAAGAAGCAGGAGAAGAATTTGCCAGTATGCTAGCTGCTTTGTAGACAAATTGTCTCACAAAATCGGATGCGCCTGAAGATTGGAATAACACAGTAATGGTGGTTCTTTACAAAAAGGGTGAAAGAGGATATCAAGAATTATCGATGAATCAGTCTCTTATCAGTAATTGATAAAATCTTCACCAAAGTGCTGACATATAGGCTTTAATCCAAATTGGAAGAAGCCCAACCAAAAGAACATGCAGGATTTCGAAGTGGATTCAGTACAATGGATCACATCGAAACAATCACGGAACTCATAGAGACACACAAGGAATATGAATTACCATTGTGAACGGCCTTTAATGAATTTGAGAAAGTGTTTGAGACTGTCTTCACATCTGCTGTTGTTAAAGCTCTAGATGTAATTGGGGTAGAGAAGACTTACATCAATAAAGAAAATATATGACAAAGCAACTGCAACGATTCATTTGGATAAAGGAAAAACAAAGATTAAACTCGGAAAAGGAGTCCGACAGGGTGATACTATCTCGCCAAAACTCTTTACCGCTGTTTTAGGAGTAGTATTCAGAAAACTGGATTGGGATAGAAAAGGAATTAAAATAAATGGAGAATTTCTAAACCATTTGCGTTTTGCAGACAACATTGTTGTTATCAGCAGTAATCCAGACGAACTAGAAGAAATGATACAAGAACTGGCAAAAGCAAGTATTCAGGTGGGCTTGAAAATGAATCTGCAAATGACTAAAGTTATGTTCAACCCCTTTGCGTTGAAGAGGACAATCTTGCTCAACAACACAGAAATAGAAGTAGAAAGCTATGTATACTCGGGACAAGAAATTACCATATATAACGAAATCATTAGTCAAATAAACAGAAGGATCAGGATTGGATGGAACACTTTTGGCAAAATCTGTGTAATTCTGAATAGTCACATGCCACTATACGGAAGAGTAGATGACTTTGCCTAATACTAAAAAAAAATTGTCAACGAATAAGGCAAAATACTATAAATAACCAGGAAATACTATTTTTTTTAATGTGATCAGCACGTATTCCCAAGAGATCTTTATGATTTCTCTAGGGAATTTGTTAGTGCTAGCAGGGCCGTATTTATGTTTTTGCCACCTATGGGCTATACAAATTTTGCCGCCCCCTCCCATTTCAGTCTAACTCCTTTACTTTCCTTCTACCCCTTCCACGCCATTACTTATAAAACAAACAAAAAAAAGAAAAAGTGGTACAGTACATAGTTGCACCTAAATTTTACTTCTCTGTCCTGTATTCGTATCCTACTCCGATATAATGATTGCCATATAATGGGGGGTGCTCAACCTCCTGCCCTCAGACGTCTACACATCGATGAAAATCACTGACAGATTTAATTTGAATATATCCACCATACTTTCTGCATACTTAGTTACAGTCTAGCAACAAAAAATCAATAATGTAGTACATAATACCTATATATATTATATGACACTAATGTCGCTTTCCACTTGTTAATACAAGATATACAGAAGACTGGATGTTGTGAAGATATTTATTATTTGAGATGTTAATTA
Organism: Pholcus phalangioides; assembly: GCF_987345545.1. NCBI lineage: Eukaryota > Metazoa > Arthropoda > Arachnida > Araneae > Pholcidae > Pholcus > Pholcus phalangioides. The sequence goes on along the minus strand of NW_028301602.1, from coordinate 54,743,075 downwards.
AAAAAAAAAAAATTTAACATCTCAAATAATAAATATCTTCACAACATCCAGTCTTCTGTATATCTTGTATACATATTATCTTTAACCGCACGTCCTAAAATGTATTTTGAAATAATGAAATACTTTTTGAAAATTGTTTCGTGGACCGATTAAAATTCTCGCGGGGCCCGCCAGTGGTTTGTGCACTCGTGTGATTTAAACGCTTGCATTACTTGAATATAATTGTATTATTCAGGCGATTGTATCCCACAATCACCTGACGGTTTTCAAATGGGAATAGCAAGAAAACTGACAGATATTTGAGTCATTCTTGCGGAATGTAAATGTACAAAGTCAGAAACTTCATTAATATTTCAAGGGATTATATAGTTATATATTTTTTATATTATATATAAAAAAATTAACTTTTTATATGGACACCCTCTGCCCAAAAACCGAATTAGAAAATTGGTGCCCTGTCTCTTCTGATGCCGACAAAGAAATTTCCACGTTTCTAAAATCTTTACATGATAGCTGTTTGTGTATGTAGCTGTAGTATTTCATATTATTCTTTTTCTCTGTATCGCCACTAGATAGCACCGCTTGCACAATTATTATGTATGTTATTTTTCCTGCCTTTTGAGGCAGATGTTATTTTGTATCGGCTCGAGGCAGGCGTACCTTTGCTTCATCTCATAAATAAATGTTTCTTTATTACAATTTTAACCTTTGCGTTCTCCGTATATAACGGCACGTTTGTCGTTCGTATACAATTTTTGGCACCCGAACAGGGACTCACTGCATAAAATAGTCCTGATAACATGTCAACTAAGGACATCGTCGCTCATCGAGGGAGAGCTAAGGCCTCGATCACAAGAATCCAACATTTCATCGAAAGAACAACCAAGTTCGACCATGAGGACATCAAGACCAGATTGGAAAGGCTCGAGAATGTCTTCGAGGAATTTGTTCACCATGACGAATGCTTGGACGAGGAATTATCAGAAATTGCTCCGGTAGAAGAGCAGTATCTTTCAACGAAATCGAAATTGAGACGAGCTCTGGCTACCGTGATGGAGGTGCTCACGACAACGGTTGAGTGTTCCGACGCGGACACCTGTACTGAAAGAATTCTGTTGCAGCTGGTGGAACAACAACGGGTGCTTTCACAGATTGAAAATGGTTGTTGATGATGCCATTGTTTAATATAAGATAAAAATTCAATTTAGGAAAAATATGATTTGAATTTTATGTTTACATCAATGATTCTTAGAAAAAAAATAAAGCGTTTCAAATTGGCATACATTGCAATGATCTACACCTTTTATAACTGACTAGCCGATATCCGGCGACGTTGCCCGCCCCGTAAAAAATTTATATACGTATAGCTTATTAATTATTTCTTAATCAAAAAAATTCTGCATCAAGTAAGAAAAAATTACTTTTATTTTTAAATATTTTAATTAAAAACTTGAGGCAATCACTTGTGGATACACAATATTTTTGTTTTCCCATCTGGTGTGTAGATGTACAAATTTTTGGGATTACCAACACGCGAACAGGCAACAAAAAGCTGTCCGTGAGAAATACAGGGCTCAAGTAGGTTGATACCTGCCACTGCTAACGATTGGCCTTGTGCTTTGTTGATTGTCATGGCAAAAGCGAAACGAATCGGGAACTGTAATCGCTTGAAAGTGAATGGCATTACTTCGGTGATAATTGGGATACGTGGAATGAAGATGTCTTTTCCTTTGGCACATCCAGTTAGAAGCGGTGCTTCGATGATGTAATTGTGCAATTTCTTCACGCAGAGTCTGCTGCCATTGCAGAGTCTCGGTGTCTTCAAATTTCTTAAAAGCATTATAGGTGCTCCGACTTTGAGGGTCAAGTTGTATGGTGACATACCCGGAATATCAAGAGTTCAGAAATTCTGCAGGATACAGAACTGTCTGTGACAGTGTCAACCGATTTTAAGATGTGGAGTCTCCTGGAATAGTTTTTAGGATTTTTTTGTTGATCTTGTTCACACTGTCATTTTTCGGTGCCAGAATTGCTGCTCTCTCACAAAGCCACTCATGGTTTTGGTGATTTTGTTGAATGTTTTGGAAGACTTTGTCTGCAAGTTCTTGAACTGAATTCAACAACTGGCAAAATCCATTTGGGAACGTAATCAATCCAGTGCTTCGGTCTACAGGAATTCTTCCATCGCCAAGTTTGATCAACTGATGTGAAAATGATAGCAGTGCTGAGTCATTTTGCAGTTGAACTCGCATGTTGGTGGATAATGATAATTTTTTAACTTCGTGCCAGAGTGTTGATGGTTTGAGGCAAGCATTGAGTTCATCAGCAGGCGTTGAACATTTTTATTCCCAGTTTTGTCATCGTAGTTGTTGTTCTCTGTTGTTAGTGACGTCATATGTCCAGCTTGTGCAACGAATATTATTCAAACACCTTTTAAGAAATTTTTTAATTGAAACTATACCTCTATGATGGGCGGTTGATGAGATAAAGGCCGCATTAGCACTTACAGGACACCCTGTATATAGGCTAGCAGAAATACCTGGCGCGCTTCCTGGGTTTTCTTCAATTACTGGGAGGATTGGAAAAGTTACAAACCATTATAAAGGAATAAACTGTTATAATAACAGAATTAAAGGTGTGGTAAACCATTGTAAAGGCATATATACACATCTGAAATGCATTGTTAGAAACCACTGTAACCAAAGTAAACGTTCCAAAAGTAATTGAGGCCCCAAAACCATTGTTACCCGCCAGTTTTTTGCCCATTTCGGGCATTTGCCCAGCTTTGGCGAACTTTTAAAGTAGCCTACGGTTCAATCCCAGTCCTGTTTGGTATATATGCAAAATCTGGCGACGATCTGCCTAAAACTGTAGATTTGTATAAAAAACAGACATGCATACAGACATACTTTCACATTTATATATGAGATATCAAACAACAAAGATAAAATTTTTTTTCCTTCTCTCATATCTCTCGCTCAGAGGTTGGCACACTTTTGCTCTTGATGTGTAAAATTCCCAGTGCTAGTAGGTTTTCCGTAGGGTCATCTTGCTGTTCTGTTTTACCTCTGTGTCAATAAAGTCATTGACACATTTAAAATTTTTAAGAATCAACCTATTTAAAAATTATATACAGGGTGAATCTGACCCATTTTGCCAAACTAAAGGGGGTGATAGAAGGGCCCAAGTGGATCATTAAACAACCTATCAACCTTGTAATTCATCGAATTGTTTGAGTTATGGTGAATAATCGATTATGGAAAAAAAGTCGTAAAAAAAACCATGCATTTGTGACATTTCTGAGAGACCTATATGCAAACTAAGCACACATTTGGAAAGAACAGAAAAATTGCTATAATGTGACACTAATTTCATAGAAATATCTGATTTTAATGGGGAGCTACACAAGTGCTGAAAAATTGGCAAAATTCAAAATTGAATTGATGCCAAAATTTTTAATTGCTGATTTCACAAATACCTTTCTAGCTACAATTAGTGAAATTCATCAAAAAAACTTCTCCATTGCACCAGCTTTTGAAAGAGCGCAATACATCACTGAAATCTGAGCTCGACAAAGTAATTTTAGTAGGTTTTGGTGACAATTTGATTTTTCACTTCACCAAATCTCTCAGTGATTGAAGCTTGCCATTAAATAAATATCCTTTAGATGTCGATGATCCTGCAATGCCATCTCATGATTTTTTTCTGCAAAGTCGAATTGTTGCCAAAATCTGTAACCATCAATTCTGAATTTTCGTCTAATATCTACTTCGACAAACGTTGATTTCAGTGATGTAAGACAAACAAAAGACTGAATTTCTCGTTTGAACCAGAACACTGATATGGTTTATTACAGGGTTGGGTTTTTCACATGACAAGTGTCAAAAATTAGTTTAAACTGTCGAAAACCAAAAACCTAAATGAATGTTTTGAATAATATTTTGAACACAATAGGTTGATAATATATAAAAAAGTAAGTTTCTCATCATGTTAAGTTTTATTTTTAAACACTTATTTATTATAATTAAAACAAAATATTGATTATAATTTGAAATTTTGAATTTTTCGACACATACAAGAGAGCCTACAACAGATTATACGTAATTTCGTGGTTCATTTTATCTGAACTATTGATTACCTGTGTTCAATTTAGGTTTTTGGCTTCAGAAACCAACAAAAACTTATTTACTTACATATTAAAACAGTAAAAATTATTTGTCAATGTTGTCAAATAGATTTTTAACCTGATAGATATGTTAACAAAACATAACTTACTTTCATGCAGATTAAAGTTTTATATTTTTAATTACAGTATAGTTACTAAATAATAAAATATTTATTTTGATATTTTAAATTTTCTGATCTGCTCAAAATTTTATTCCATATTGAAAGTTCTCGAGCAGCATCTGTTAATGCACTAATTAAATTCATTTATTACCACCTAAAAATTTTATTGGCATTTTCAATCAAAGCAGAGCTGGCTGCACTTGATATCCAAAGCATTGTTTTGTACGTTTAGATACATCTTCGATTGGAAAACTATTGCATTATAAATGATAGTAAATATACCATATATATAATAGTCAAACCTGGTCATTCTTACTATTATGCTTAGAATAAGTTTAACATTAGCAATTAATCTTAAATATCTCATATGGTTCAACAATTTAATAGTTTGATTGCTAGACACATTCTCATGTTACGCACAATAAATGCATTGTTTTAAGTATCAGTGATTATCTATATAATTTAAAAATAAAAAAAAAATCAACGTTACATTTTTGGTGTAAAAGAACTTTTAAACACCTATATGTTATGAAAAGAGTACAGCACATGGTTTGTATCAATACACATATATAAGCAGTTGAAGAAATTTTGGAAGGTTGAGAATCTCATCTTGAATTGAAAAGTATTTATTATTTGTATAACATAGTCACTTTAAACATTACATGCAATCAATGTGTGTATTTCTAACGGGAATTTTTGAATTGGAAAGCAATTTTTGAGGTTTTTGACGTGACAGTTTAAACCATCAGAAACTATCATGTGTCAAAAACCTGCCAACCTTGGTTTATTGTAGACTCTTCCGAAAGCTGGTACAATGCACAATTTTTTTTGTAAATTTAACTGATTGTAGCTAGAAGGGTGCTTGTGTAATCGGCGATGAAAAATTTTGACAATTTGATTTGAACTTTACCAATCTTTTAGCACCTGTAGCTCCCCAATAAACTCAGATATTTAGATGAAAATGACATCATCTGATAGGATTTTTTACGTTCTTTCCAAATATGTGCTTAGTTTGTGTGTGGGCCTCTTAAAAACTTCACAAATGCAAGTTTTTTAGACGACACATATTTTTCCCATAATCAATTATTCACTATAACTTGAGAACTGTTTGATATGGGACAGGTTTGGTGGGGTGTTTCATGATCCACTTGGGCTCGTCTATCATCCCTCCTCCCTTGTATTGCAGAATAGGTTGGATTCACCCTCAAACTTGGTTAATTCGGCTCAAGGGGACACCAAGAAAGTTCAAATTATCCAAAATTTTATTGATCCAATTCATCCATTTATGACAACTACACTTTATACTTTCACTATGAATTATAATAATAAAAATTGAAAATAAATAATTGTAAGAATTACTTCCTCTGGTCCAGATGCACTTTTCATAGTATTAATACAGTCGACATTTGATTTTTATAAACCTCCAATTTAAAAGCACACTCTTTTTTGCGAACTGGTTCTGTCCCGAACAGCATGCCATCGACTAATGTTAAAATGTGGTCTCTATTTTATGAACTCTATTTTACGAACTTCGTTTTTGTTCCCAGTAATTTTATTCTCTTCCAGCCACTTTTGAGTTATTGGTGGGAGGAAGGGTAACCACGAATTTGAGATGCGTGATAACGTAATACATTATGATTGAATAAACTGGTGGTTTCAGAAATGGTATGATACAACAGGTTATTGGTAGGTAGGCCATTCCTAAGTCAAGAGGCAATCAAACCCTATTTCAACTGACAGCTTCGTAAATATGGAAGACAGATGGCTGCAATAGCAAGAGCATGAAACAAGCACAATTCTGACAATAAATATGGTAGGGCCATGCATTCAGACCACATATTCCGGCATGTATCAATTCTCATTAGAAATTCCATAGAGGAATGTTTACTAGATGCATGAATGGTTAAGTAGTAGTAATAGCCAACTGCTGTTCATCTACCTACTTTCCTCTTTGCAATGCCAATAAAATGGAAAAGATTGTGCTTGACAGTGGATGGGGGAAAATTTTTTTTTGAAAGAAATTAATAAGTGTGAAACCTACAATTAAGACAGAAATTGCCAAAAAGTAAGAGGGTAAAAATTCAGAAACTTATATCGAGTCCTGTAATCAAATATCAGCAAAAGATTGTTTTTATGGCAAGTGGTTCCACTGGCATTCAACCATCCTGAAAATATTTCAGAGAAGCAAGGTTTATGTGAAATGTTACCCTACAATCTACGAAAATTCTATGGAATCTTACATTTACCAAAATGTTGTGAATGAATCAAACAAAAATAAATGATTTTTATGGAAATCATCAATAAAGATCAATGGCTAAATCATTTTTTTGATTTCCCACATTTTTGGAAGAGATGACGAACATGTCCCCCATTTACGAATTTTATTTTACGAACAAATTATCAAGTCCGTACGGGTTTGTAAAAATGAGAGTCGACTGTATATAATACATTACATTTATAATAGTTATACATTACATTTATAATGATACTCAAATCTTGAGTATCATTAAGGAGGTATACTCGAGGTGTTTCACAGTATATTAAATATTGAACACTGTTCATATTGTAGAAAAAAATTACCCCGCTATTTTTCATATTTGAGGATATGGAATATTAGGTTTGATTGAGCAAAAAAATTCCGAACTGCTCAACATTTTGGTGGGGCGGGATCTAATTTCTTGATAGATTGAATTTTTTTCCCTTTTTTTAAAATGCATTTGCGTTAGCAAAGAAACAATCTTCAAGTTATACAAGATATGTCAAAAACAATGTTTTTTGCTTTGAGGATACACAGTAAGAGGGGCTCTGCTTTTTTTCAATCATTTCAATTTCCAAAGGAATCAATAATTTCTGGAGGGGGAAAAATACATATATGCATCAAAAATTTTTTTTTTACAGCAAGTTGATAATTGACCAAAATCTCAAAATATTACCTGATAATTGAAGGCAACCATGGGTAAACCAAGCGAAAGGAAATAACTTTAAGTAGGCATAATGTTTTCAATGATGGAACTGTAAAACAAAACAGACGTGGGGGGAAAAAAAAACATGATTATTGAAATGATGAAAGAAAATGTAAACAGAAATAATGTTTTTGTTACAAAGAGCCTTAACAAATAGATGTTCTTAATTTAAAAATGGCATCAGACATCCCAGAAGAAAAATATGAAATTCTGAATCTATGCTTTTAAGGGTCCATCCTATGAAGAGGTGATATTTTTTCAGCCCGAAAAATACCATCTCTTCATACAAAAATGCCACCTGGGGCAAAAATTGCTGCAGTTAAGGGAGACTGCTATGTCTCCACTCACGCTTCACGTTACTAAAGCGTGTTACAAGGAATTGAAAAGTGTGTCTCTGGTGTATTGGTTACCGCACTTGCCCGGTATGCAAGGGGACCAAGGTTCAATTCCCAGAGAAGACAAATCACTTTTCTTTCCAAATATCAGTTTTGGCATAACATCCAGAAAATTCGATTTCTCTGCCCACATCTTATGCTAGCTCTAGTTTTTCAAGGACCACACCTGTGTATATGTCTTTCGGTTTTTTTTTTCCTGCATCCAAACAAAAAGCAGTTGCAACAGCATCACTACAGCTTTCTGCCATAAAAGATTCAGGAGTCATGGCACAAATCTATTTTGATGTACTGAGACTAGATGGGTTCTCACAAGCAACAGATTTGTTACTTTAGAAAATTGATGACAGATGGCATGAAACAAGCGTAACTTGACAACATAAATACGTTAGGGTTACACATGCACTCAGAACACACATTCTGGCATGTGCCGATTCACTAGAAATTCCATAGAGAAATGTGTACAAGGTGCATGTATGATTAAGTAGTAACAGTTATTAGATTAATAAAAACTGTTTGGAGAATATATTTTTTTAAAAATAAATAGCTATTATTGTTCTCCTTTCAATTTTGATTATGGAATCAACCAGGTTATAAAAATATCATGATTTTTTTACTTTTAAACTCTTTTCTAATGTTTTTAATTAACAAACTGCTTATTAATTAAAACAAATCTTGTTAATCATTAAAGATGCATATTTTCATATCACCTAACTGCTTTTTTTCCTAATCTCTCAAATTTAATTCAGTATTAATGATTAAACTACAAATGAACTGCAAGCAAGAAATATGAACATCCAAAATCTGTGTTTACGTAACATGAAAAAGGTTGAGCCCAAATTAACTTCATGGATTAACATTTTCTTGTAGAGAAGTGTTTTTGGTTCATGAGAGCACTCCCCACTCTTCAAAGTGAATGCCTGATGGCGATTCAGTATGACATATGATGTAATGTTTCTCGATTCACTCGATGTACAACCAAAGGATCATTCAGCATCAACTAAACAAAAAACATTCTACTGACAAGATTGTATCTTGCGCAATTAATGGATGTATTTATTATATGTTTCCGATTTGTATCATGTTGTATATCATGTGCTTTAATTTAAAGATATGTATTACACCAGAACTCATTCAATATGTCACATATTCAGGTCTCCCACTCAAAAAATGAGAAAAAGTAGGAAAACGCTGGACTAAAAAGTAGGATGGACTAGTTCTTTAGACAACATAATCATAGCATAATGGAAAAAATTCTTTAAAAAAAATTTTAATTTTGAATTAACTTTTTTTCCCCTAGCACTATTTCAGTCAAGCCACAACAAAATGACAAATGGCTTGGTTACAAAACCAATTTTTGGCCAAAACAGTGCACTAGCAACCACAGATAATTCTTTGCTGTCTCTCCTTACATATATCACATTCTTTTCTAAAGTGAAGAGCTTGTCAACTCTCTTCGACAAGGCACAGCAAATTTCAAAGACGTAAGTTTTTTAAGAATGACGCACCTTCGAGACCACTTTCAAAAGCACAATGCAAAATGTGTAAATTAAAAGATCCGACATAAATAAGGCAAGGTGAACCAGATAGTTTTACTGTGTTGTTCATCATTTTTTAAATTTTACTGTTTTGCTCATATTTTACTGTTCAATGCCAGTGTAATCATTTTTGACAAATGGAGCACTTCCATTTCTAGCTCTTTGCTGAGCATTGTAAATATTGTTTATGCCTCTTTGTGCCTTAAAAATACAGAAGACAACTGAATGCTATTGGGTAGCATCAGAACCACCAAACCTAGAGTAGGCCCATGTAATCTAACTGCTTTGAAATGCAAACTGTTGTTTCACCTATTTGCACCATAAATTTTGAATGATGAAAGTTACTGTCCAAGACCATGAAGTAATAAATAAAAAATACTACTATACTTGTTGAACCCTCAAACTAAGCAAATGAAAAATTAATCAAATGGTCCACATACACCCCACCCCCTCCAAATTACCTTAAAAATGATGATTCTGCTAAAGCAGAAATCGTAATTGCATTCTCCAACATTTGTAATATTTGGCAATATATCAATAATTTTCTGCTCAATTAAAATCAATTACACAAATTTTGTCGATAGCATTTGATAAAAAAGTAGGACATAAACTAGAAAGTAGGACAAAAGTAAGACATTTTACCAAAAAGTAGGACAAGTGGGAGCCCTGCATATTTAATGAATTCTGGTAAATAAAAAAAATGAGCAACCTCAAATTTTAATATGAGAAGTAAAACACATCTAAAGCCCAATGATATTTATGTTGGTACAACATCAATTATTTTGAATCAGCAATTAGGGTATAGAATTCAAGGCGTTATACAAAAAATATTTTTTTTCTATGTTTTTTAATCAGAGAAACCCTAGTTCCCTATTGTAAGGCATTGAAAATACTTAGTGCAGTTAAATCTAAGTATAGATCCCTATATTTTCCTGCAATTATTTCCATGCACAAAATCTAGAAATAGAACAGCTTTCTTTCTGCACTGTTCAAGTCCATATTTACCCCCAAAGATCTTCTATACTTTTAATTACCAACTAGCACATATGAATAACATGCATACCATACCAGGTTACTTTTACTTCAATATCATTAAGTTATGTAAAAGAACGAAATTTAAATTTTGTGATTAAAATCAATGATTTAAAAAGAAAAATCAACTGATTTAAATCAGCGTACCCTGGAAGCAACCCCCCCCCCTCAATTATTTAGATGAAACTTTACAACAAAAATGTCTCTTTTCAAACCCAGGCTATGAAAAAAATGATTTAAAAAAATTCAAATCAATTTTTTTTGATTAAAATTGACTGCTTATTAATTAAAACAAATCTTGTTAATCATTAAAGATGCATATTTTCATGCAGTATTTTTTTCTAGATGCTTTTTTCTCCTGATCTCTAAAATTTAATTATTAATGAATGAACTAACAAACAATAAACAAACCAACCACAAGCAAGAAATATGAACATCCAAAATCTGTGTTTATATAACATGAAATATTGTTTAGCCTGAATACCTTCATTGATTAACATTTTCCTTGTAGTGTGCTATTATTTATGAGGGCACACCACTCCGCTACGTCCAAGTAAGTATCTGGTGGCGGCGGTTCAGTATCAAATATGGTGCAGGTTCTCGATTCACTCTATGTACAACCAAGAGTCATTCAGCATCAACTAAAAACATTCTATTGACCAAATTGTTTCTTATACCATCGATGGATGCATTTATTATGGTGTTTCAGACTTGCACGATTTCCTGCTTGATAATTTATATATTTTTGTTCTTTCACAGATTCTAAGTTTTGGTAAAAAAACGAGCAAATTCAACTTTTCGTTTTTTGCATTAAGTTCAACAGTATTTATGTTGGTATTATTAATAAATCAGCAACTAGGGCATAGAATTCAAGGCTTTATACAAAAAATAATTTATTTATTTTTCATTAGGGAGAATCCTAGTGCCCATTGTCATATATTGCAAATACTTGGTGCAGTTATATCTGGGTTTAGCTCTATTTTTCTGCTTCTTTCATGCACAAATTCTAGAAATGATAAAACGACTATCCCCTCTGGTCTGCAATGATGGTGCAGGTGGATTGCAGGCACACTTGATGAAATAATTCTAATTGAATATGAAATGATATTCCATTAATAATACCTAATAAAATATTAGATCCTCTACTTAGGGTAACCATATCTAATGGAGAAAAACTGGGGAAACTGCCATTCTAAATACTAACTGTAGCCAAAAAAAGGGAAATTTTCAAAAATTATTGCTGAAATATTCCTCAATATCAAACACAGTTGGGTATTGAAGAAACAGAAATTGAAAAAAGCACACAGAGTACCAACACGTAATAAAAATATACCAAAACCAATTATCAGATTTTATCATGAAAATTCAAAAAATATCTGGTTAAAAAAGCCAGGAGTCAAGACAATGTTACAGCAGACAAAATAAAGTTTCACGAGACACTATATAAATGAACATCTAACCACTGAAAACAAGAGATTATTCTACCTGACAAGACAATGTAAAACTACCTGAAAAGACTTAAATACAAGTTTGCCTGAGTGAAAGAAGGAAAGATTTTTCTCTAGAGAGATGATAACACAAAAGTAATTCAAATACAAAATGTGGAGCAATTAAATAAATTAGAAGAAAATGTCAATAATTCCTGAGGAATTTTCCGAGAATCAAGATCAGCAATCTCTGGAGGAAATCAGCGAAGTGAAAAAATTCATCAATCAATATAGAAAAACAGAAAAATCATTAACATTTGTTTCGAATATTCAAAGTCTTAGAGCAAATTCAGACAACTTATTAATACCTTTGAGAACATTAAGCGAACTAATATATATTATATGTCTAAGTGAAATATGGATTGAGGAAGATGAAATATTCAATTACTATATTGCAGGCTTTGAAGATACAAATGACTACCACCGTTATGTAAACTGTAGAACTTATAATAGATCAGGGGGAGTAGTAATGTATATAAATAACAAAATCAAATCTGTAAAGAAAAACCATTTAAAATTTGTCTCAGCTGAAGAATTATGCATTGGACTTTGATTCTGATATTATTATACCGATCACATTCTTTTATATATATATAATATATCTTTCTTTAATGAAGAACCAGAATCAAACCTAACACTTGAAAAACAATACATTAATAGTTGGAGATATTAACATAAATTAACATAACCTAGATTTGGAAACTTCAAAATACCTTGATATAATGGCAATAAATGGAATTGTACCATTTCATACTACTAAACCACACATGAACCACTATATGAAACCACTGCGGAACCTCTAACGAATTGGTACATGTTGGAATGTGCATGTACGCGTAGTGAAATCTGACGTGAAGTTTATTTCTGTGTAACCACTTCATAATAGCAATACAAAAGAAATTAATGGAACAAAAATAAACACTACACAAAAATTTTTGGTATACAAAACTCAAATAACAAATCATTTTCCAATAGTAGGATATATAAATTTAAATAAAATAAAAAAACCAAAAAGAAATAATGATCAAAACACATTTAACTATAATAAATGAGGGTCTAGGTCAATTTGTCGCGGGACAATTCGTCGCAGCGTCAATTCGTCGTGCTACAAATTTGTCGTAGGTTCATTTCGTCGCAGTACAAATATGTCGTAGGTTCACTTCGTCACGGTACAAATTTGTCGCAGGCTCACTTTGTCGCGGTACAAATTCGTCACAGATTCATTTCGTCGCGGTACAAATTAGTCGCAGACTCATTTCGTCGTGGCACAAATTTGTCGCAGATTCATTTCGTCGCGGTACAAATTCGTCGCGACAAATTTGAATTGCTTTAAAATTCACATGTTTGTTGTGATCTTATAAATAGGGTAGTTGCTTTAGGCGTAAAAAATGGATCTAATTTTTTTTTTTCTCATTTATTGGAAATGTTCCCCCTTCCCATCTCTGTTTTAATTTTTAACAAATGAAGGAAAGTATTCATTGAAGTCATCGAGGGACATTGGAACGTACACCAAGATAATAAATTGGGATCCAATAAATTTTTTAAATTTAATTTTTACCATATAAGCCGCATTTCTGTAGGGATTTCCATTTCTTGCAGCGGTGGGTGTTGAGGGGGGGGGGGGTGCACATCGAGATAATAAATTGCGATCAATGTGGCCATTCCAGCACGATTTCCGTAATTCACTATTAAATGTATCCATGCAGAAAATATATCTTTAAGGAATTTTTTATGACAATGTATCTACGTTTTATGTGTAACAGCTGCGAAAAGTATTATTTTCAAATTATTTTTTTGCAATGCAGTGTACATTTCAAATCACTTTGTATTATCACATCAAAATAATATTCAAACACTCCAACCATAGCCACCAGAACTGGGGGCTGATGCCATTTGAAACCCCCCCCCCAACTCCAATAACTCATGAATATACAATGCAATGCACCATTTCGCCGCCTGAGTACAGGTTTGAGTTCCTCATAAACAGAATGAATGAAGATTTTCAGCTTCCCCCCACCCCAGTACCAAAAGCTTAGACGCTAATGAAAACTATGTGAGAATATTCAAACAAGCCAGCCAAAGATATGCGACTGATTATAAACATAAGATTAATGGTTATATTATATCTATGCGACTGATCCATAGTCATCTTTCTTATTGGTGATTACATTGCCTTTGTCGGTGCTCATCCTGTGGGCATTATGAAAACTTCATCGAATCGTCATTCATAAGCACTGTACATTTCCACCCTTGATCTGCGCCCAACTCCCTTCGCTGTGAGAAATAAAAATCCCAACAAAAGCGGGAAGTGCGGCTTATATGGTGAAAATTGAATATTAATTTAATTGAATTATTAATTAATTAAATATTTCAGGTTCTTAAGGAGATACTGTAATGGTAAATGTTGGTGACTCTCGAAGGGGGGGGGGAGAAACTCTCTAGCCCATGGGGCAGATAGAAATTTACCATTAAAGATAGGCTCACTGTAATTTGGGGAATATCATGCGAACCAAAATTTTTCCACGTGATATTGAAATTTTATCACAGCAAAAATCAATTATTTAACATTTCAAATTTTTATAACTGAATTTTCAAACATAAACTTTTATATGCAGTTAAATTTGTAAATGTAATTGATATTGTAATTTTTATTTCGATGACCTTTCTGCATTGACAAAAAATAATTATTTTCAGTTAACTGCGGGTACACTTTTGTTCATATGTTTATTTCACATGTCAGACAAAAACCTACATACAAGGTCGCGTGGAACATGTACAGTGAAGAATCGACGAATTGATTCTGCGCTGTAATATATAAATTGACGTCACGACGAATTGACACGGCGACAAACTTGTACAGCGACGAAGTGGAGCTGCGACAAATTTGTACCGCGACGAATTGACACTGCGACAAACTTGTACCGCGACGAATTGACACTGCTACAAATTCGTATTGTGACGAATTAACACTGTGACAAATTTGTACCGCGACAAATTGAGGCGCAACGAGTTGAGCGCGACAAATTGACCGGCTACGAATAAATGACAATAAATTTGAAAATTTCATTGCAAATATAAATTTGGTTAGGGTTCTAGAGGAAAGATGTTTAGAAAATAAATACAAACGATTTTCAGATATTATAACATCAAATTTTAATATCTGGACAAAACAAGTTAAAATGAAACCCAAAAAGTAAAAAAAAATTGGATCATTAAGGAAATAGTAAAATAGTAAGAATTATAACTTATAAAGAAAGATTGCACAAAAAATATAAATACCCAAATATTGTTTCATAGAAATTTGAATACAAGAAATATAATCAAGATCTGAAAATGTATATTAAAAAAATAAAACAGGAGCACATTAGGAATAAATTTAGGGCATGTGAGAATGATAAGAAACAGCAATGGAAGCGCATCAATCACAATGTTCTAAATAAAAACGTAAAGCACAATACACTTCTCTGACAGCAATAAAATACTAGCGAAAAAATTCAATGAAGACTTTATAACAAGAAACATAGAAGAAGTGGAACTAGGTACAGACTGTGATTGTGATATCAATAACTAATTCTAATAACTCAACATTTTTTCGAAATTAATGATAGTGAGATTGATGAGATAAAAAAATTAAAGATTAACAAAGCAAGTGGATACGATCAAATAACCCAAAGATGTTGAAAATAATCTCCCATTATCACATAGATATAATAAAAAACCTAATCAACTCATCAACACTAAATGGGTACTTTTATAGCGAGTTAAAATATGCCATAGTACATCCTATTTATAAAACAGGAGAGACAAATAACTTATTAAACTACAGGCCCAAACCAATTCTTCCCATTTTTTTCAAAAGTAATAGAAAAGTTGTATGGAAAACAGCTCATAAGTTTTCTAAATTATTAGAACTTTCTAGCACCTAACCAATATGGGTTTTGAAAAAATAAAAATACAGAAATAGTAATTTTAGAACTAAGTAACTATTTAAATACTGGACTTAACCATAATAGACCTTCAATAACAGTTTTTCTCGATTTAAAAAGAGATTTTGACTATGTGGATCTAAGGATAATAACAGAGAAATTTTCACCAGCTGGTATATACGAGGTAATACATTAAACTGGTTTAAAACATATTACTTTAATAGAAAACAAGCAGTTAAAATAGATAAAGAAATCAGTACATTCCTAGAAGTTAAAAAAAGGACTCCCCCAGGGATCTGTCCTTGGGCCGATATTATTTCTTATTTACATAAATGACATATTCAAACTAAATATAAATGTCAAATTAATCTTGTTCGCACATGACACTATACTGAATGTTGAGGATACCAAAATTGTGACTTTACTAAAAAAAAAAATCAAAGAGGACCCACACAAACTCAACACCATGCTGAAGAAAATAAACTTAAATAAAATACACAAAAACCAAATATATTTGCTAAAAACAAGAAATATAAATAATTTGACTAACATAAAAATCAAAATCCATGATCACTGCTCATGTCAAAATATCTCGCAATGTAATTGCCATGAAATTGATAAGAGTTCATGAATACAACTACCTATGAATAATAATACAAGCTGACCTAAAATGGAACTCGCAATGTAAAAAAATAAAGAAATTAAGAACATATGCCGCCATTTTATATAGATTAAAAAACACAATCAACAATAACTTTCTAAAAAATTTATTTTATGCTTGGATAAACTCAATAGTAACATATAGAATCACTGTTGGGGGAGGTGCTTATCAAAGATCCCAAATAACAAACATTACAGCAAACAATTATATAACAGAATGTCACAAACTAAATATAAGACAAAACTACATATTTATAGATTAATAAAATTCTCATTCTTAAACAATAAATGGTTAGAAATGAAACAAAATAGAACCTCATCTAGATTGAATAACTTATATCAAGTGCCGAAAACAAATAAAACGCTATTCCAAAAGAATTATAGATATACTGCCCGAAAATAATGAACCAATACCATGCAACTAATCATACAAATAATAACATAAGATCCAATCACAATATATTTATATTCTCAATAAAAACAATAGTTTAGAATCTATACTACAACAATAATGGATCATAAAAAAAACGCAATTAAAATAATTCATTATAAAAACATCAACAATATAATCATTCCTGTAATCAACTTAAAAATACACGTGAATACACATTGTATTCTGTGTTCGTCAACTGACTAATTTTATATGTTTATATTTAAATATATTTTTTTTTTCTTTGTTCAGTTAAAAAAATATCTAAAAATATATATATGACTTTATAAAATATTAATCAATTAGTACTGTAACAAGGCTGTTGCATAATTCAATTAACTCTTTAATTTAACTTATATTGATCCACTGAAAGGACTATCAGTCCCTTGGGGCCACAGAGTGTGTGTCATCGTAATGTTACTTTTTGTGGAGCTTTATTATTTTGTGTTTTCCTCAGTTTGATTACATGTTTTGTGTTCAGTCCAATTAAAAAAAAAAATTATATATATATATATATATATATATATATATATATATATATATATATATATATATATATATATATATATATATATATATATATATATATATATATATATATATATATATATATATATATATATATATATATATAAATAAATATATAAATAAATATATAAATAAATAAATAAATAAATAAATAAATAAATAAATAAATAAACCTTCGATATCGCAATGTTTCAAGATTAACTAAACTTACAGAAATCCAAAACGAATAAATCAGAATGGTCAAAAAGTTTCTGCAACTCGTCAAGCTCAGACTCTTGCATACTGTACATGTGATCTGCTTGAACTTCATCATTTCTGGGACTATAAACAGACATTTTAAAGAATTTAATGATGAACAAATATAACCGAATCAAAGTCCAAACACACAAACTAAGACAGAAATATGATATGCAACTCAAATGAATGTACCTTGTACCACCAAACAGAAATAGCCGGTCATTTACAATGCAACAGCATTGTCTCCTTCGAGCACATGGGCTTTCTCCTTTGTATATAACCTCAGACCAGCTGTTAGTTTCTAAAATTGAAATCAAAAAATAGAGAGGGAGGAAAAGTAAAAAAAAAAAATCATGATTACAGGAGAATTTTCCTTTTCAAATGGAATTTTTATCTTGTTTTCCCATTTGAGAGATCACCTTTTTTTAATGCAAGGTTATGAATGTTGGTACATGTGAACATAATGCTTGAGTCAAGTTGAAGTCAATATCATTATCAGACCACTGTTGTACTTGTCTTGCAAGCAAAACAAATTTGCATTTAATACACTGGGCACATTACACTGTAAAAAGATTGATTCTTAGATCAGTATTAATATTGTACAACAAAGTAAAAATTTCTCCATTGCTTTTAATTTTTATATGAAGCTTTTCTAGAATGAATTACACTCCACTCATACTTCTGGTTATGGTACCCAGTAATGCAAATTTTTCCAAAATATTCACATACTTCCGAATTTTTCATTGGTCACAATAGATTGTGATCACACACATTTATATTATGTAAGATGATTCAAACACATGTGCATGAAAATATAGTACAGTCGAATACCGTTTTAATGAATATACTGTTATAGCAAAAATCTTGTTTTAATGAACACTTTTCTAATCCCCGAGATAAGTTTACATAAGAACAATGCATAAACCTGGAATTCCTTTATAACGAAATTTTGTTGTAACGAAGTGATTTCTTCAGCCTCTTGAAGTTCGTTATAACAGGATTTGACTGTACTCAACTGACAGGCCAGGGACAGGGAACAATAACTTTTATAGGTTATATTTACTGTAAATTCTTCCATTTTTTTAAAATTTATTTTATGTTAAAATTCAAGACCTGTTCCTCACCAATGCAAACTATAAGTAAATGAAATTCTGAAACCAGCTTTCATTAAATTGTTCAGCTTCTCTCCCTGACCAGCATAAAAGGATAAGTGCTTATTGTTTTCAAGTAGGAATGTTTCAAAACAAAAGTGGGGTAACCAATGTGACATGATTGTTTTTTGAGAAAATAAAGGTTAAAATAGACCCCTACTCCATTTCCCTGAAATGCAATAAGAAATGTCATTCTTAAACACATTCTCCACCATTGAAAAACACAAATCATCCACAAGAAAATATACATTTTTATTTATTTTTATGATAAGTCCCCATTTCATTAAAGGTCTATCTTTGGCAGGTTTTTCTGCAATAAGCTGATAGGAAAAATTAAGTCTAAAAAACCCTCTTATCCCAGTAACTATGAAGATAATAGACCAAAGTTTGACCGAAAGCTTGAAATAATTATGTATATTACTTATCAGTTCTTACTTACAACAGCACTTACTTGGATTGAACCGATGAATGTCTGAAAAATGTTTTGATAGCATGGAATTGAAACCACATAAAATGTATATTTCATTTTCATAGACAACTGAAAATAAAAAAGTCCATTAGTTCTGGTTAAGCATACACAAAGGCCACAACAGGCAAATTACCCCACAAGGTAGCTGAAAAAAAAAAAAAAATCAATTTTTATCAATATAAAGTATTACAATAATCTTGAAAAACTGTCTGTTCCATCATGGGGAGCAGGAAATTAAAAAAAAAATTGTGGTATTGAAACAGAGATGCTGATAATTAATGTAATGATAAGGAAAGAAAAAAAAAATTTGAATGTAAAACAAGATCTTATTTAATGCTAAAGTAATTTTAGTTATTGAGATCTAGCTAAATTATCAAAAAACTTCAATAGTATATTTTTGAAACTCAAGTGAAAATAACCATTTATTACCTGCTGAATGGCTCCGCCTACCATTAGGTACCTTTCCACTAGTTTCAGGTATCACCCACCTCATTTCTGTAGTATCTAAATAAGTTATCTGGTAACAATATTTTTCTATCTGTTGATTTTCCCTGTCGAAAGGTCCCCGTCCACCAAAAATGTACATTCTATCATCAACGGCAGATGCTGTATGAAAATCTGTACTTTCAGGCGGTGTTCCCTAATGTGAATACATGCACATATTATAAGTTCTAACATGAACGTAATATAAAAACGGATTACTTGTATATAGCCAAATTATTGCGACAATCCAAATTCATATCAGACATGCATTTGAAATAGACATATTTATTGTAAAATAGAGATTACTGAACCTCTGAATACATATAAACTAATAAATCTTCAAATCTAATGAAATATCGATAATAGCATGTGCCCAGTAGTAATGTGTGTAAATGACAACATGAGGTTATTGAATGTAATTTTTGTAACAGAATCAGCCCCGTGTGTTTTCTGGAAGGTATAACAGACTAACACAGTGAGAAAAGGAAGCATCCCCATACTTCGTATTTAACGGTAATATAACCAATAAAAAACCTTAATAATTCTTGTAATAATGAAGTTTTTCACCTGGTATTTAATATTATACCTTCGTATTTAACGGTAATATAAACAATAAAAACCTTAATAATTCTTGTAATAATGAAGTTTTTCACCTGGCCGACAATCAAAAAACTCCATAATGTTTAGGCCATGTTTTACACGTGATTCACTCATAATTAGTCTATGTTTTGGACTACGTTCCTAGTTTTCTTGTTTATAGTGGATTTTAGAGGATTTAGCTTTCCTTTCATTTTGAGTGCTACTGTACACAAGTGAAGCTTAAATTTAATACCAAGAGTACAACTATATATTGGGGAAAGTTCAAATAACTAATTGAAATTATGAAAGAACTGTAATGGATTTTTCAATTATAATGAGCATTAAAAAAATGATTAGAAGAAAAATGCCAAAATTATGTGGATTTCACAGTTTGTACTGTATAATAACTGTTTTAATGGGAATTAATTTTTTAACAGCAGTTCCAGTGAAAGACATGAAATATCTAAATGCATGCTATAATGAGGTGCAGTGTAAAAAGAGGGCATCATAATAAAAAAATAAACATTGCGAATGGTGATCTAGAAATATTGAAAAATACCCACACTTGGTGAAATGTCTTCCCACGTGAATGTGACTAGATTTATTCTGTGCAAAACTTCAGCAAACATTTCTGTTTCCTCTTCATATCCTCCCCATACATACATATAGCTCCCAATGACACATGAAGTGTGGCCATCAACTGCTTTTGGAATGGGCCCACTGACTTTTGGAAGAGTCCATTTCCTCTCCTCTACAATCAAAAATGGTTCAAACATCAGAATGAAAATATTGATAATTTTCAACTACTTCACATACGAAATGTTCACCACAAAAAGTGTAACCCAGCATTATACTTTCACATGTCTGAAGACAAAGCAATACAGTCCATGGAGCTTAGTGTGATCACATCGGGACTCTGGGTTTCTGATAACAATAATTGAATGATAACTGTATCCAAAACAAATCCTGTTTGGTGACCATACATGCCTTTTGTTCTAACAGGGCATATGGTAAATGAGTAATTGGCAAAAAACAAGACAACTGTTTTTTCTTACCATATTATTGGTTGCAAAATGGTCAATCATTCCTTTTAATATTTCAAAAAATGTGACTCCCCCCCCCCCACTTTAAACTAAAATCTTGCATTTGTAAACTGAAGAGCCAAAAAAACTGGTACAGGCATGTGTATGCAAATAAAGAGATATGGGCCCAATCAGAGTACGGCGCTGCGGTCGGCAACGCCTATATAACACAAAAAGTGTCTGGCATAGTTGTTAGATTGGTTACTGCTGCTACAATGGCAGGTTATCGAGATTTAAGTGAGTTTGAACGTGGTGTTATAGTCGGTGCACGAGAGATGGGACATAGCATCTCCGAGGTAGCGATGAAATTTGGATTTTCACATATGACCATTTCACGAGTGTACCGTGAATATCGGGAATCCGGTAAAAAAATTAAATCCACGACATCGCTGCGGTCGGAAAAAGATCATGCAAGAATGGGACCAACGACGACTGACGAGAATCATTAAACATGACAGACGTGCAACCCTTCCGCAAATTGCTGCAGATTTCAATGCTGGGCCATCAACAAGTGTCAGCGTGCGAAACATTCAACGAAACATCATCGATATGGGCTTTCGGAGCCGAAGGCCCACTCGTGTACCCTTGATGACCGCATGACACAAAGCTTTACGCCTCGCCTGGACCTGACAACACCAACATTGGACTGTTGAGGACTGGAAACATGTTGCCTGGTCTGACGAGTCTTGGTTCCAATTGCTTCGAGCTGATGGACGTATACGTGTATGGAGACAACCTCATGAATCCATGGACCCTACACGTCAACAGGAGACTGTTCAAGCTGGTGGAGGCTCTGTGATGGTATGGGGAGTGATACGACTCTGACAGGTGACAGGTACGTAAGCATCCTGTCTGATCACCTGCACCCATTCATGTCCATTGTGCATTCCGACGGACTTGGACAATGCGACACCCCACACGTCCAGAATTGTTACAAAGTGGCTCCAGGAACACTCTTCTGACTTTAGACACTTCCGCTGGCCACCTAAATCCTCAGACATGTGAACACTATTGAACATATCTGGGATGCCTTGCAACGTGCTGTTCAGAAGAGATCTCCACCCACTCTTACTCCTACAGATTCATGGACAGACATTAGTCGAGTCCATGCCACGTCGTGTTGCGGCACTTCTGCGGGCTCGCGGGGGCCCTACACAATATTAGGCAGATGTACCAGTTTTTTTGGCTCTTCAGTGTATATTCAGCTATTATGAGACATTCAAATGGAACTGCGTAATTTATATTACAATGTTTTTTCTTTTTAAGTACATGTTTTATGGATCCCTTGAGAAAATCTTGGGGGAAAAAGAAATTTGAATCCGGTGAACTGAAAAATACCGAAGAAATTACAAAAGCAGCTCCATGTATACATGGATCACAACGAATACTGATTAGGACATTAACCTTTTACCGGCCGAATTCAGATTCCAACTGATTTTCATTTTTTTTTGTAAATTTCTCCTTCTGATTTTTTAGTTAAGAGATATCAATCGAGAAATTAAAGAAAAAAAATTTCCCTATGCATTTTCTTGAATGTTCTCGATTGGGAACATTGATTCATTGTCTTCCCGATTGGGAACATTGGCCGGATGTGACTAAACATATTTTTCGCAGTGAAGCCATCTGTACAGGATGATACAAAATTCGTCATCATTTAATAAATTTATTTTAAAAATTAAAGAATACATATAGAATTTTAAAATGATAGAAATAAATTTCTCTCAAATATACTCAAAAGGCATGTATATCTGGATTATAATAAAGAACTTATGAACTGAAATGCTGGTCTAAAATTCACAAAAGAATACATGCATACAGGTTTAGGTTTATGTATGGATCCAATGGCAAGTTAAAAGATTATTTAAAAATATAAAGATAAAATATTATTTACAACTCTGTGGTACCTAAAGGCACAGGCTCCGAAGACTGCTTACCCTAGCATATATTTCCATTTTATATGGGAAACCATTGTTTGAGCAAATCATCCAAATTTTAAATCCAAAGCGAATCTGTTTTCCCCATATAAACATCTTACTTGAATGATGACCGTAATACGGTACCATTGATTCATCGATGCTTAGTTTACCATGAAACAACCTAAACTGAATGAATTTTTCATTTAAGTCATCATAGATAGCCAACTCATCACCGGGTTGTAAGAAAGAGTTATCCATCAAATGGAAGTTCTTTTTTTTATCCTCTAAATTTATTTCTCGGCATAAGAGTGGGGACGATCAGTACTGCTGTGTCTTCTGAAAGTACCCCAATAATCATTTTCACTTGGTATTCCGTGATACCCACTTAGCAAAACCAATCCAAAAAAATTTGCTTTTCCACTCAATTTTCAAATTCGATCCATGTTGTGTGACATAAATATTTCTCATCTCAGCCAAGTAACTGAGGTACTCTTGCAATAAAAATTTGAAAAAATATCAATCGAGCCGGCTTGCACTTAGCTTAGGAAACTTATGACTGATTGCTTCAGTAGATTCGCTTATTATATTTTGGTCGAATGCAGTAATTTTTTTACACTTCGGTTGCATGAATTTTAGTCGTTTGGCACTTGACGTTTTCTTATTTTTTGACTGGGTAATTATCTGATCTTTGAAATGGCAATTTTGATGCAGAAGGCATGTTGATAGGATCTGCAAATTCCCCCACAAATAAACTACGTGGTGATTTTAAAACACTTAGATATCCACAAACATCTGCAGGAATGACTGGGCCAAACATGTTGTCATTGATGTCTTCCTCATCTGTAACCCGCTCATTTTCATCAGGCAGTAGCTGGCACATTTCGAATTCTTCATCAGAAAGATGTGATACATCAGAATCTCTCAAACTCAGTCAAATAAGCTACTAGTATAACAAAAAAGATGGTAAAAAGAGGTGTAGAAAGTCACAAGACCAGATATCAACTGAGAACTGAAAGACCAACATACCAACAAAATCACTCAAAACATAGAGGGAAGGCAGGAAGGGGGGGGCAACATCAGTCACAGAAGAAAAGGGGGTGCAGCATATAAACATCGGAATGTGAAATTTGATACTTTTCTTTCCTTTTCAGACACACCAGAAAGAGGGAAAAAGCAATAAATTGTTTTTTGGAATGCCACTCCTCTGCATTGCACTTAGAATAGTCAGTAGTGGCCAATGTTCCCAATTGGGAACAATCATAGGAAACGTTCCCTGGAATTCGAAGAAAATTTTTTTTCATCTCAATGAGCATTTCTTATCATTCTTGGCAATATTCTAGAATTTAAAAAAAAATTGAGATGCATGTATGTTTACAAAATCTATTTTAATAATTAAAACATAAACTAGGAGATATTTTGCCTTGAAAATGGGTGATTTTAAAATAATAAATTGATATGATAAAAGCTGAACCGAATAACTTTTGTCTTTTCTAAATTAAGTTCAGAACATTATATGTTCAGGGGAAAAAAAATCAGCTATTTCCGTGAAAGAAAAGTATATTTTTTGAATTAATCAAAAGTATAAGTATGTTCTCAATTGGGAACATTGGCCGTTAAAAAGTTAAGTACGGAATGTTTGTCAACAAGGGAGCCCCAAAGCAGAATGTGGCGAAATGTGCGATGCAGAACAATCTGGAAGAATTTTAAGAAAAGTGTAGAAAAAAGCTATTATACATGGGAATTTTTACCACAGAACATTTTCAATCGGCTGAGGGCTCATTGCAGAACAATGCAACACATTCTGCTTTAGCCTCCTACATGGTTTTGCAATCCGATGATAGAGCGCTTACGGGGGGGGGGGGGGGGGGGAGAAGAGGAATAAGTTTAGATAAACCTAACCTTAGCTTCAGAATGAGCAAAAAAAAAACTTTTAACACGAAAAAAAAAATTGATAACAATTTCACACATCTCAATAACTATAAACATATTTTTTCCATGTTATGATACTGGTCTGGTCTATGCAAAAGTGGATTCTAATAACATAGCTGCCAACTTTTGAAAATGAAAATTCGGGAGATTTTCGCGCAAACCCGTATATTATACTAAAACCACTCCCTAATAAATACAATAGGGATTTTCCAAACATAAGTTAAAGCGTAGGGAATAAAATCCCTACTGAAGTCAAATTAAAATAGGGATTTTACACACATGGAAGTTAAACCCTTGGGAATAAAATTCCTACGCAAAAAACAAGTGAAATTGGAGGCCAAAACTTCAATGATGTAAAAATAAATATTGTGTTCAATCAGAAACACTGTGAACAAACATTCGGCGCGAATGACCCCAAAATCATCGGAAGATGAAGGAAAACACCGTCAATTTTTGAAGAACACTGACTTTTTGTGACACTTGCTTGATGTTTTTTTTTCATTTCACGAGTGATGATGACAGTCTTTCCATGACCGATGTTTATGTCCGTAACACAACTTGTACAAAAAGGAAAAGTCAGCCCTCTTCTGGAACGTTTGATGAAAGGAAATTCATCGGAATAAGTATCTTTAAAATTGATTAAATATGTTTTGCTTATCATTATTCATGCTTTGTTATATCGCACGTACGTAACTTCAACAAAAGAAATTTTGACCATATGCGCGTCACTAGAATCTTCAATTATTATCCAGGACTATTGGCTGCTAAACCATTTCCCTGCACGATAAGACAAACAACTTTCTTGTTACCATCAGAGGGTTTGTAAAACTTCCTTAAAAAGGGAATTTCCCCATTTACAACGTGTGACGTCATTTCGAAAGGGGAAAAAAAAAAGAGGCTTCATGCCCCACAAGAAATTCCTTAGGGATTGTTTTCATAAGCGGGGATTTTTTTAATGAAGTAGGGAATTTTTAGGAACAATTAGGGATTTTTGTGATTTTCGTAAAAATTCTGGAGATTCCCGAAAAATTCGGGAGACTTGGCAGCTATGTAATAAGCGGTGTCGACTGCATGACCCACAAATTAAACCTATGGGTTGCACACAATGCAAGTTATATTTTTAGATCTCATCAACCATCTGTCGTATTGGTATAATGGCCACTCAAGTATTACGTAAGCAGATTTTCAGCCATTTTTAACCCCCTCCTGGCAAAAGTCAGCAAAACACCGACCCCCCTCCCCTCCCACTGTCCAGCAGCTTAGAATATTTCATATCTTCAAAAAAGGGTGGTTGATGACGTAAGCAACCTTCAAACCCCCCTCCCCCCTTGTCATCAAAAGTCAGCAAATCTGGAACCCCCCTAGATGCTGACGTAATACTTAAATGACCCCGAAATAAAAAATTGGAATTTTTTATGCCCCCCCCCCTCCTCATTGCTCCAATTTCCAATTAGAAAGTTGTTGCCCCGTTTCTCCTGATGCAAACAAGAAAAAATTCTATGTTTTCAGGTGCAATGTTCACTAAGATATTTGAATTCAAGAATTATGAAAGAATAGCAAAAACTTAACGGGCAACACTTCTTTTCCTCATTGATACACTCCTTTCCCAACTTTTCTCAGATTTTTGGATTCAAATATCTGCAAAAAAATATTGCACTTGGAAACTGATATTTTTTGTCGACCTCAGAAGAGACAGGGTAACAACTTTCTAACTGAAAGTTAGAAGGGGGACCGTATGAAAAAATTTATATTTTTCATTTGTCTACACACTATTTTCTCTCTCTTAAAACTGGTGCGCTATAATGTTTGAACACCATTTGAGTATTTTTTAAATTGAAACTATATACCTATACGATGGGCGGTTGATGAGATAAAGGCCACATTAGTACTTACAGGACACCCTGTACATTTAGATAAATACAAAATATAGATCCCTTCAGAAATTTTTCAGCCAAGAAACTGAATCTGGTCAACTGAAAGAAACTGACCAAGATCTCTAGATCCACCCTTGGTTATAATTGACCTGACGCCTGCGATTTGTCAAACCCTTCTAGTGGCCTAAAATTTCGATAGAAGAAATCCTTGTCTCTCCAAATACAGATTCTACATACACACCCCTAATTTTCGTGACGTGAAATAATGACGATCACATAGCAGCTAAATGACAAAACTTAGTGGATGTCCAACGTAGTTTTTCACAGATGAGAGCCCCCCCCCCCCAAACTGATGTCAGAAAACTGTTTACAATTTGAACGGGCAGGCATTCCCCAATCCTGAGAGATTAAAAAAATAAAAAATTTCTCATTCGCAATATTGTAGAAACAAAGTGAATTTACACTAAATCGCAGTCTTTGAATGCCGGTAGATAGCCGCCAAAGTATCTTAATTTCCAGCATGTTTAACCTGCAGGGGGACAAAAAAAACCACTCTCAAATTAGAAAATTGAGTATACTGTTTCTCATTCATGGATGCAACTACATATCTTGTTATCTTATTTTTAAACCACCCATGGTTACATCAATACAATAAAGTAAATTGCTTCAATTGTACTTCAAAGTAGTAAAACCTTTTTTTAAAGTTGTGCGATCGTGATCCACAGTAGAAAGAGGGGAAAAGTTACAGAGGTTTTTCTTTGTATTTTTTCTTCTTCTTGGAACTAGGAAAGAAATATGGTTCTCACATCTCCTCAAGGAAAGGACAATTGTAGAGTAAAAGGTTTAGACAATAGGTTGTTTTTGACATGTAGGCTCTTGAGGGTGCAGTCAACTAGTCATGGTTCCAGACAAGGTTGATTGCCTCTGTCAACTCCCCACCTTCCTCTGGAACCATACTGAAAGTCATTGAACATTTTTTGCGGTTGGCGAACAAAAATTTCACTTCCGGATGTTTGCACGTGTCAAATGGTTGCATGGACACTCAAAATTTGACAAATCCGATCTATTATTTATTTGCCAAATGAAATATTTTGTCACGATTTGGCACAATGCCAATCAGCAGTGTGAACTCTGAAACTAATATACATTGAGCACTTAGGAAAAATACGCTTGAATTTCTTGGCAAAATAAAATAGACAGACACAGGATTTTCTTGGGAGGGTGAATTTTTCGTTTTTTACAGCAGGAAACACTATTCCCTCCCTGCTGCAGTCATGGCCTTCCTCATCTTGCAACATGGGCCTACTAATTAGATTTTTCACGGGCCACTCAATAGTGAATTTCTTGTGAAAAAACAAAAAATAAGAATCATCTCACTCCTCAAGCTGGAGACCTGTCAGTCTCACCCTAGTGGGGCCATAACGCCAGTGTTTCCTAACTGATTCATAAATCATAACTCTTTTTTATTCGAAAAATTGTTATTTTTGATGAAATCTAAACGAGAAAGGAAAAAAAAACTTGAGAAAAAAATACACAATTTTGATGCTGTCAAAACTTTCTTTTGACGTTTGAACATAATAGGTTTTTCAAGAGAACTGTTTTTATTATTTTGATAGCAGTTTTTTTAGTGTTATTTTTCAAGATTTTTTCGGGCAACAATATCTGGGCCTTGCTTATAAGCATAGGTGCAAACGTTTAATCTCGGCTCATGGCCCCCCTCCCTAATATTTGGCACAGTCCCCATAATAGGGTTGAGAATTGATTAAAAGTGTCAACTGATTAATCAAAAATTTTTAATCGATATTTTAATAGAATATTTTTGAACGCTAACCATTCAGAACAAATGTAGTATATTGGTAACACTAATTTGATACAAAAAAATATCCGTTTCATGCACTTATTCACTATACATATATTAAGTATAAATATATTAAGAAATTCTGGCCATCTCTGCATAAAGTAATTTAATACGCTATATATACAGTCGAATCCTGTTTTAACGAATACCGTTATAATGAAAATTTCTTTTAGCGAACACTTTTCAATCCCCGAATAAGTTTATATAGGAACAACACTAGGTAACCTGTAATTCCTTTATAACGAAATTTTGTTTTAACGAAGTGATTCCTCCGGCCTCTTGGTGTTCGTTGTAATGGGATTCGACTGTACTTGTCATATCCTGGTTGGATCTTGTCTTTTAGAAATTCAGTTGTTTTAGGTTAGTCACTGATTTAGAAACTACACTGCTCAAAACAATTAGGGGAGCAAGCAAAAAAGTGAAGAAAACCGTGTGAGACAGCCACGTATTGGCATACAATGGACAGTACACGCGTATCAATGCGCAATACAGAAAAAAGATGTAAAAAAATTTGGAATTAAGATTTAATTCTTTGAAAATATGGAAAAAACGTGAAAAGATGATTTAGGGCAACAATTTGGTTACATGTAAACGATAAAAAAAAGTACTGTTTAGACATGATGCATGAGTTTTAATAGGGCGTGTGGTCTCCTCGAACAGCTAAGACTGCTGCACACCTGTTTGCCATGGATGCGATGAGGTTATCGATCAGACTTTGGGGAATACTGTTCCACTCCTCAAGAAGTACAATCTGCAAGTCTCGGACAGTAACAGGCGGCCTTGGTCGCGCAGCAATGCGTCGTCCGAGCATGTCCCAAACATGCTCGATTGGATTCAGGTCAGGAGAGCACGCTGGCCATTCCATACGCTGTATTGTTTCAGCTTCAAGCATGTGCTCCACCAGACGAGCTCTATGCGGTCGGGCATTATCATCCTGGAAAACAAAGGAATCTCCAATGGCTCCAGCGTAAGGGATGACATGAGGTCGCAGTATCTCGTCTGCATAACTTCAGGCCGTCAAAGTGCCATTCCGAATGATATGCAGGTCCGTACGTCCGCCTATGCTGATTCCACCCCATACCATCCAACCAGATCGTCTGTATTGTGACCTTCCACGAACGAATGCGGGGTTATTTCGAGTGCCCCTGTCCCTCCATACCAGAACACGTAAGGTGTCACATTCCAGACTGAATCGGGACTCGTCTGTAAACAGCACTTGGCTCCAATCATGTTGCTCTCAATCTCGATGTTCAGCAGCCCATCTTCTTCGGGCCGCACGGTGGCGTGAGGTCAACGGAATGCAGACCATTGGCCTACGTGCATAGAGCCCTCCCTCACGAAGCCGATTACGTACTGTTTGGCTGGACTCCCTTCGTCCTGTTGCCAAGAGCAACCGTCTTTGCAGCTGCGTAGCATTCTCTGTTCTGTTTCGACGGGCTGTTAACCGTATATACCGGTCATCAGTTGCTGTAGTGGCGCGTGGCCGACCTTGCCCTGGTCGACGTCTAACATTTCCTGTTTCTTGGAATCGATTCCACAGCCTTGCAACAACACTTCTGGCGACTCCAACAGCGTCCGCGGCACTACGTTGTGTTTGCCCGGATTCCAGTCTGCCTATAACACGCCATGCCATGGATTCCGGCAAATCACGTTGTTGAGACATCCTCAAGTCACCTTGTCTCAAAAAAAAAATTCTGCGCAATCGAATTTCACAGTTACGGCAGTAAAACAGATGTTTCTGCAACATCCCGATTTCTGCCCTTATCTCCTTTTTCTGGTTTTTGACGTCATGAACTTTGATTTGCATATGAAGTTTTCTTCTTCCGTTTCCTGCTAGGCTCTAAATTATGGATGATTCATTTTATGTTACTTATCGGTATACATCTTCAGGTAATTTTGTTAAAACCATGTGCTCCCCTAATTGTTTTGAGCAGTGTACTTTTGATCTGTTTCCTTTTAAAAAAACTTTAGGAAATACCTACAAAAGGGTTTTACTCCCAAATGATACTGGGAGGGGGAGGTAGGTTTGATGTTTCTCGAATATGCCAAAACTGCTTTTCACAGTAGAGACAATATATTTTGGGTTTATCTTTAAACAGAATGCCGAAAAATGTTCATAAAAATTAGTGATTAAAGAATATGGCCATTGATCTAAAATGTTATGTATAGATGAACATAATTTAAAACATTCAATTGATTTTGTTAAATTAATCAACTAAATTTATAAACTTTTAATGGAAGTTTTAACAGGAATGATAGAGTCGATTAATAAACTGAAATTTTGAACTGCAATGGGACCACCCCTAATAACTAGAGATATTGGGTTGGAATCTTCATAATATTTCAAATAACTTTACACCTATGCTTATAAGGGGGGAGGGGGGGAATATGGTGCAATCTCAGCATCGAAATAGCAAAACACCTGTAAAAATAATAACAACGATACCAGAATGATAACATCATCCATGATTCCGATCAGCACAGCATCTACAATACTTACATAAGCTTAAGAAAAATATATTAAAAAAAAAAATATTGTCAACTCACTGATATTGAAGCAGTGCAAGGTCTCAGATGAATGAAAATCATTTCGGCCACCTAACAGATAAATATTACCCCCATACTCCACAACAGTATGACCATAACGCTGAAAAGGTATGGCCTTTTCACTTTCCGCTGTGTATTCAAGTTTACTCAATCTCAGTGTGTCTAGAAAATTCAAGATGATATAAAAGTTATTTCATATATATTTCAATGCTCAATCATAAAAAAATACCTACATATTAAGCTAGAAATTATTATATATAGAATCAGTACCACCTAAACTACAGGTCAAATTTGTTATATTTGTTACAAAGGAACAATGGTATTTCAAAAAACTATTAAAAAACAAAAACTTCACCCAAATTAAATAGCAGCAAACAACAAACCGATTGGGGAACAGTTATGGTATAATTCCTGTTTTCATTGGTATATTTCCCTTCTAGTATGTTGGCTCTTTTCTTCCTGGCCAGCAATGGTCACAATTTTTTTTCCATTTGTTTCTTTTGTCCACTATTATTATTTCTAGGAGTTGCCATTCCTTTTTTTACTGTTGGTTATCATCTGAAGGTGATGGCACCCCTTAGAGGTTGCTAGTAATAATGGACATTTGCATAGAGAGCCACTTTGAATTAATCGAGTCCGTTAGTTTGTTTTGCAGTTTTTTTTGTTGGTTTACACATTGTATCATATATGTACCGTTTTCCTAGCATAATATATTGTTTTTCTCTGTTAGAATATCTCATTTTGGATGTTTTATCAGATTGTACATTTCATGTTGTAATTTTTAGTCATTTGTTGCACACTAGCCTTTAATAATTTTAATCCTGCAACAATGTTTTTATTGAACCCAGAGACTGTTTTTGACCAAATCCAGAGGTTTTTTGCCCTGACCATTAAATTTAAAAGAGTCCTAGTTCTCATTACTTTCAATCTTGTACCTCGTCTAAAATGATTTAAATTTCAATCTTGATCCCTTATTTAGTCTTAGAATGTTGTTTCGCTTTTTTTCTTTGGCAATATGTTTGTTGGCTTTTCCTTTAGCAAGAAAGACGTCCAAAAGCATGACTCCATTTCACTCTTGGCAACATCTAGTCATACTTTCGGGTGCTCTTCTTGCCAAAGAAAGAAAAATCATCAAAAGGAATTATACTACAGCAGGGTTCATACAAAATTTCCTAAATAAAAATTACGGAGTTTTTAAAGGAGTTTCAAGCAGTTTTTAAGGAGTCGTGACAAACTTCATAACTTACAAGTTTTACAACAACAAAAAAAAGGCGGGCACATATGCAAATTTATATATATATTTTTAATTTGCCAAAGAAATTGTCCCTCTTTTCAAAAATAGACGTAGAAGTTGTTCAGAAATTACAACTTTTGATTTGTTACTCAGCATCATAAAAATTTATAAAATAATCAATCCACATACATACTTTTCTGTTGTCATCAAAGTGTTCTAAAACCTTCAAGTTTTGGTCAAAAATATAACTCGTAACAGCATCACATAAATTATAAAAATTTTAAGAGATTGATATTCATTCCCCCTCCCCCAATTATTCAAAATAAAAACCACAGCTGACAAAAAGATTTTTTTTACAAAATTATTTATATTTGCAGCAACTCTTTATTCACCTCTCGCTTAAAATAAATCAACACATGCACAAATTCTTTAGAATTAAGTTTTTCAATTTTCCTTCTTGTTTTTCAGTTATACTCAGAGAGAAATTGTTGCAAAATGAGAGCAAATTTCAGGACATACAACATGATGTTTGGAGATTTAGCACTCGTTATTTGGCAAAATTTTAAAATTAACTCTCAATTCGGCGGACTAGCTCTTATACTGTAATTCATGAAATGAATTTTTTTTTTCCCATGAAACATTGGGATTTGATGCAATGACGATCGACCATAGTAATTTCTCCTGCTTGCAGGGGAAATTTTTTTTTGAAAACTGAAACCGTGGTCAGTTGTTGCGAAACACTGAACTAAACTAGAGTAAACCCTCTTCAGCTATAGGATTAAGGATATAATCGGGTTCCAGGATGAAAATCCAGATAATTTGAATAAGGAGCTGCGGTTACCACAATCCGATTTTTGTGGACAAAATCTAGAGCTGGAAGATAGGGGAAAGGGGTGGTGTTGAAGTATGAAGGAATAAAACACTCTTCCTGAGGAAGAATCGTTTCATTGCACGCGAAAACAAAACTTTTTTTTGTGCCCTTTTCCGAAAATCTGGGAATTTAATGAATTTTTTCTCCCACAAAACATCATGATTTGATGCAATGACGATCGACCATAGTAATTTCTGTGGCTTCCACAGTGGTGACTTTATTTTTAAACGAAAACCGTGGTCGGTTGTCGCGAAACACTGGACTAAGTAAAACTATCTTCAGCTGTACGATCAAAAATATGATCAGGGTTTCATGATGAAAAAAAAGCCAGATGAGGGGCCGATAATTTGAATAAGGAGCTGCGGTTACCACAATCTGATTTTCAGGGGAAAAAAGCGGGAACTTGGCAGGAAAATCCCATATGCATCTAAATTCAATTTCAATCTGCCAAATTTTGTAGAGGACTGAAAAACTCTTTCAAATTTTACGTAACTTCTTTTTTCATAAGATAAAATACTGCTTAAAAAAATAAAAAATTTTAAAATATTAATATATACATATTTTTAAATACCTTCCCCTTAAAAATTTGGAGAGGAGTGAAATTAATATTCAAAATGATTTTCTCGTATAATTCTAAGTTAGACTATGGAAGATGGGAGGAAGGCGTGGCGCTGATGTACGAAGGAATAAAGCACGCTCCCTGGGAAAGAATCGTTTCGTGGCACGCGAAAACAAAACTTTTTTTGTGCCCTTTTCTGAAAATCTGGGAATTTAATGCGCTGAGCTTTGTCATTGTACATACTATATAGGAGAAATATAAGTAATTCTGTTTCTTCTCCAAGGCTGGGATTTACAGTGTTTAAAGTTTTTTAAAAGAGCTTTTTAAAATTTGAAAAAAAATTTAACCAATAAGATTATCAGTTGCATTTGCACGAATGTAATCTATGAGCTTTTCTTTATTGGTTGGATTTTCCGAGTTTTATAAAAGGGATTTTATCAAACTTTCATAGTGCAATCCCGGCCTAAGGTACATACAAGGCAGGTATTTTGAGTTTCCAAGTATACAAAAAAATATTGACGCAGAAAAACGCAAAAATACACTATAGGAGTAAGATGTCAATTTTAGCGCAGAGTTCCCACCACTGGTAGTAGCATCATTTTCTGGCAGGAATGACATAGTTAGAACTTAGCTAACTTCTTTATTTCAATTTCATTGTCAATTTTTTTGATAGCACAATTCTTCTTTTCCCATTTTTCTCAGAATATTACAAGCGGGTGTGACCACTGTAGTCCGACGAATCAGGTGCCGTTATCTCTTAGCTGCGCTGGTTGTCGGCAGAGCTCAAAGCAGCTTGAAAGGTTCTTGCATTAAGAACTCAATGCAGCTTTGGCAGAGCTGTTCCCACCCGCTACAGGGTGGCTCTTTGAAGTCCCTATAAAGAAATCTCCCTACCCACCGACACGCCATGTTTTCTTTTCCTTCTTTTTTCCAGGGACTTTCTTTCAGCATCAAGTACTACTCATCATCAATCATTCATCAACCTAGCAGGAAATATTCCAGGGTGGGGGAAAAAGTCTACATTTTTTTTAGAAACAGCTGGAAGGATTTTAAGGGTCCTTAAAAAGGAAATGAAAATTAATGACTTTTTAAGCACTGTACGAACCCTGTATAGCTGTTCTACAAATCATATACAAATGCTTTTACTAGATCAGTATTCCCAACTTTTTTTTATCCTGATGCACCTTTATAAAAGACACACTGCGATATATACAAGGTTAAAAAACTTGAAATTTCGAATTAGCATTAGCCCCCCCCCCCCCCCCCCCCCAGAATCCATGTGGAGGAAGTCCAAAAACTGGAAAGCCTTATAACCTGGTCTACAACAGCTTTCAATCTTTAAGGCAGTGCACGACAAAAAAAATTCAATGACCCCCCAATGGCTGGTAAGTAGTACTTGATTCCTGCACTAGCATCTTAACAGAAACCCAACAGGGCTCTGGGCTTCGAGGCAGATAGGGCGTACCTACACCCCCCATAGAATTTTACTTAATTTGAGATCATTTTTCTATTAAATATGGGTTTTCATTGATACTTAAATAATTTCCTCATTAAATATGACATTTCATTAATTTGTGAATCTTTTTTTCATTGGGTATGAATTTCTTTAATTCTGAAATTATTTCCTTACCAAATATTAATTTTTTCATTAATTCTGTGATTTTTTTTTTCATTAAATGTGGAATTTTCATTAATTCAGAGAAATTATTTTCCCATCAAATACGAATAAAAAATGATTGTTAAAATCAAATTTCCCCACATTGGGAATCGTAGCACTAGATGAAAAATTTCACTTAATTAAAATTGTGAATTACAAACCTGTGTTAATTACATAAACATCAATCTTTCCTCTCATATTATAATTGTCATTGCTGCTATAACCACCAAACGAATAAATATACTTTCCCACAGCAACTGCAGCGTGATTCACACGTTGTAAGCCACTTTGGAGATGAACCGTCCAGTACATGGTATGCTAGGCTGAAAGAATTCAATAACAAAAAAATTGTCTCAATTTGCCATATACATCTGGAATAAACATGATAAAATAACCAATACACAACACTTTCTACTAGTGTATTAAGTAGCGTAGAATGAGCAATTTCAGAGACTCCTCACACAGGGATATTCAGATTTATATCTAATAGGCTCAACTTGAGAGACGAGTTGCTTCTTCTCCCTCTCACACTGCCCTACTAAAAAAAATCTCAAAGTTTGGGAAACTGAGCAAAAATGACAGCTTACATGCCATGCTACACCTCATGAACTAGGTTAATAAAAAAAAAAAAAAATCAAATGTTCAGTGGTTCTAGCAGCGGATGAAGATATTACACAGTTGACGCTCGATATAACAACCCCCTTCATAACTGACATTATTTTGTGAAAAACTTTGCTACTAGCAAGTGAAAGTTAAAACAGAAATTTGGTAGTAATATCAATTGAAATTCTTAAGTTATGCCATTTTATGTTCAGTATGACCACTTTACCCCACTTGACCACTTTACCCCACTTGACCCTATAGACTTTGTTTCAGCAATACAATCAGAGGAATCAGACAAATTTTACGACTTTCTACAGAATCAGGAAAGTGACATGTACCTGAAATTAAAAAATGAGGATTATCATTCCTGTCATATATTATACAGATACCTCAACGAAATCTGATGAGCAACTGCTAATAACGTTAAGGTAAGTCAAATTCACATAATGAATACGCATTTGGAGGAATCGGGCAAATCAGAGTTGCTGCCCTCACTCTGCTACACACAAAAACTAACTGCACTTATCTTGGAGGGATATGGGTTGTTCCCACATACATGTGTATGACCTATATTCACATTGTACCCTTCGATATGTTTATATATGTCAATATGTATTCACATATAGACCCTCTTTCTTCTCAGTTACAAGAGTATTTTTGTACTCCCAATCTAAGGTATAGGGAAATGATGCTATTCACTTGTACCAGAGCCAGTTTTGGGCATTTTTCAAGTGTAAGCGTATATTTTGGTGATAAAAAATTCGCCCCCTCCCCTCCAGCTGGAACCCTAAGAAATTACATCTTCTAGCTCACATAATTCAAGATCTGGCCCTGCGTTATACACCTCTGTTATTTTATCTTTTTTTCTCTCTCGTTCCTTTGCACCAATGCATAAGCGAGAAATCACTAATTTACAAACAGTTTTTGAATTTTTTTGGCTACAATCTAAAACGATAATATTTACACTAACATTACATTATTTACACCAAATAAAAGTTTCACCAGTCCATGTTTGTTAAATTAAGCTGGTAACCGAATGTTAATTTTTATACCACAAACGTCGAGTTAAACCACAAACCAGCATTAACAAATGAAACAAAACCTTTCAAAGAAAATTATACACTTTGCATTCCGATTTATTAGTAAGACGTAGTTTCCATTCCAAAAACACAGCGCAAGTGCGCTATTTGCATCGCATTCTCCCGTTTAAAGCATTAGGAGGAGGAGAGCGAGATGCAAATTATACTCGCGAAACAATAAATAACGAGTCTCAGCTATTGTTAATCTATTACATACATATTCGCAATCAATTATTGGAGATCGTGATAAATAAACAGTCCTCACCACAAAGACAATTTCTTTTAAAAGACAAAAGGAAAATTAATTTCTTCCTATTGAATAACAGCGACCATCACATGAATTAATCGGACTCTAAGCTTGATTGCCGAGAATAAAACACAGGAAATCAATATTTCGCGATGCACAGACAATTTCGGACTCGCTTGCACTTCCCAGAGGCAAAGCTACTTTGTAAAGTGTAATCTTTTCACCTTCCCTTTAGCGACAAATTCCTTTTCCAGCTGAACCCACAAAGTGAATGCTTGTATAGAGGGCACTAGCTCCAACAAAATTTGCATGTATCCACTGAGCTATAAGTAAGCTATAAGTAAGCTCAGTGCATGTATCCTAGATTTATTAGATCAGTGCAAAGATGTATGAGTAGGCTGACCATATTTCTTCGGAAGAAATACGGAAATTGAGATTCCAAATACGGAACATTGCCAATTATTGCCAGAAATGACGCCAAAAGTAAACAAAGTTGCCAAATATTGGAGATATGACTAAAAAAATCAAAATGGAGGGAAATAAAGCATTACTGCAAATTGCAATGGATTTAAACGAAATAAAACGTTCACCAACACAAATGTGAGAGATTAATATTCTTATTTACAATTGTAATTATCATATAATTTATGAGTGGCAAAATAATTTCATTCTTTGACTTCAATAAAGAATAAAAATTCAAGTAAGCTTCGTGTAAAAACCATCGAGAAGAAATATAAGTTATAATAATATATATGTTACATATAAGTTATATAAGCTATATTTCTCCTCTAAGGTAAAAACCGGGTCACTTTTGCTAAAAAGTCGGGACGCCCAAAAAAGCAGAAGAAACCGGAACTGTCCCGGTAAATACGGGACGTATGGTCATTTCATGTGTAAGGCTTTTTTTTTTGATCACGTGATATTTCCATCGTATTGTATGTATGTGTGGCGACTTCCTGTGCGATTCACGAAAGAAACAAATCTAAATTAAAGAAACATATAAATGAATCGTTTTTTCTTCTTTTTAATGGGAGCTAAAAATTTCGAATTTTTTTTTTTTAACTTCAAGTTATCGATTTGCCAGTTTTTCCTTCAAAAAATGCTTGAATTTTTTCAGTTTAATTTATATTGGCCCATATTTAATTTAAGAACATCCTAAACCAGGGTTGGGTTTTTGCCGGGACAGTGGCAAAAAGGGGAAAAAACCAGGCAAAAATGTCAAAAAATTATTCTTTTTACTTTCAAAGATACGTAGGTCGAAGTATATCCTAAGCTTCCGTTTATTAACAATATTAATTACCACATAATCATAATACTATTATTATTCACAATTCTAGATTATTGTCGCATTATACATGAAGACTTAACAAATTTTAGACGGAGTTCCAGTATAAGAGATAATAGACGCCCTCCGATGCTCATGTAGACTGTCCACGTAACAGTTTTATTCCGTCTCTCCTCTGCACTTTTTCTTCTCCTACACGCCCACGCGCATTTTGCACCCGGCGCGTCTTTAGTCATTAATCAGTGGGCCGCTGCAACTAAGACATACCAAGCTTAGTTTTTCAATCATGAAATAGTCTTTTGAATATAAAAACTTAAAAACATGTGAAACTTATAAAATTACATGGTATAAAAATGAATATTTAGCAACCAAAAATATGAAAACAAAAATTTATTATTTCATTGAGATCATCATTCTTGAGAAAGCAAAGAGATGATTGTGATAATTATTTATTTTTTAACATTGCATAGCAAAATATTAGTTTTGAAGAGGTTTCCAATGAAAGTTTATTCCTGATATCAGAATGAATGAATGAAAAGTTTAAGAATGTCCTTTCTATAGCGGCAGAACTAGCAGGACAAATTTGTAAATGTGCTATTAGTTTGCAAAAATCTTTCGAAATTTCCCAAACAGATGAAATACTTTCCCACCATTTGTTAGCAGCAACCGATTCAATCACACCAGCAGAAAAGTATGTTTCAGGAAATGGTGATTCCTTTAAATCAAATTTTATTGCCGGGGGTATGTAACTGGGATCTACACTATGTAACCACTTTCGAGCATTTTCTTTTTGTTCATAATTTAACAACTCTCCTCTGCATTTCGGATGTAATAAATATGCAACTAAATAGTATTGTAGAACTGCTTGAGTGAAACGCTTTTGGACTTGGATTATATCAGACTTCAAAACAGGTTTTTTTTTAGTAGAGAGCACCACAGATGACGGTAATCTGCCAGTGTCGAATGACTGCTCTGTATGCTATTTAAAG
Source organism: Pholcus phalangioides (assembly GCF_987345545.1). Taxonomy (NCBI): domain Eukaryota; kingdom Metazoa; phylum Arthropoda; class Arachnida; order Araneae; family Pholcidae; genus Pholcus; species Pholcus phalangioides. Next base: position 54,703,183 of record NW_028301602.1, on the reverse strand, counting down.
CATCTGAAACTGGTTTCAACTGCAACAGCAAATCTTTAACATTGCAGTAGAGATTATAATCTCTTACAATATTTACAATGTTCGAGTCAATTTCAATTGAGTGATCATTAACAATCTGAGTATAATATCTGTAATTCTTAATGAAAGTTTCTAAACAAATTATTTGACTGTTCCAGCGAGTACTGCAGGGTAATTGTGGTTTAACGTAACCTACACATTCTTTGAGCCAAGCACCTGGAGAATGATGGTTCCTGAAGTACCTTTGTACTTCGATCACATGTTTTGTAACTGTTGATGGTGTTATGTCTTGACCAAGAAGATTTAGCCTATGAGCAGAGCATCCATACATTATAAGTTCATCAGTATCTTTCAGTTCAAGCCGCATTTTTTCCATGTTCTTCGCATTGTCTGTTACAACACTTTCTATTTGACATTGAAACTTGCTTTGCAGGTCTTTTATTATGTTTCTGCATTTTTCAATTAAATATTCAGCTGTTTTCTTCGTTGCTCCAGAATCTTCTGCATGCACAAGATATGAGTTTTCCTCGATCTGGATACAAGCTGCAGTAATTGGATCATTATGTATATTGCTCCAACCATCTATTATTAAAGTTGCACTTTTGTTGGATACTGCCTTCTGCCTTCTTTTCCATCTCACAATGAATGTTGGTGAGGAGGTCATTTGAAAGAGCTTTTCGAGATGGTGGGCTATATCCTGGGCCCAACAGTTTTAGCATATTTTTAAAAAGATAATTTTCCACGACCGAAAAGGAAATATTACACCCAAAAAAGAACTTCGCTACTGCTTCATCAATTTTATCCTTTTCACTTTTGCTCGTCTTTTGAACAAATGCATCTAAAGGTTGTTGAATACTTTTAAATTTCTTGATAGATGGATTTTCTTCATCTTGGAAATCATGATTTTTAGTGTTTAGAGCGGAAAGAAAAATTTCACTATCTTCATGTACAGAAGTTGAAGGTTCATAATTGCATCTGGCAATATGTGCTTTCATTCGTGCAGCTTTATTACTTTGCACATAACCACATTTTTTGCACTTAGCTAAAACTTTGCCATCACTTTTCAATATTAGGAAATAATGCCATACGTTATCTCTTTTTCTTCCGCTTCTGATCATTTTTAATCAAAAATTATAAGTGATTAAAAATGACAATTTACTTGTCAATTTAAAGATTTAGCAAAAAGGGATAAATACATAAACTACTGAGGTGTAAATGGTGATTTTAGTCCAGGATAGTGACAAGTACTGCAATAAGAATGGGAATAAGAATGTAGCACCAACTTGCCAAAACCAATGAAAGGAGCAGGAATTGGTATTTTCCTCCAGTCCCACCCCATTCTACTGTGATGCACTTCAAAAACCTATATAGTTGTTTTTCCCACTCCTGTGTTCATTGTATCCTAGCATTATTGTTCATACTAGTGGGTTGTGGTGAAAAAGAGAAAATATGTACTGATAAAGGACTTAGGCAAGCTACTTGACTGGCAGTAATGCTTATCTCTCCCTCTATTGATCCTCCTACACCTTTGTCTGCTTAATGAAATATTAACAGATTCCAGGAAAAAAAGGATTTTAGTTTAAAATTCTGTAATTTCATAGAGCAAGTCAAGATTATCTGAACTTGTTCCATTAACCACTTCACTGATGAAAGGTGTGTTATCTTTGTCCATTCCCAAAAAATACATAAAAGCTTTCATACCTGGTAATCAGTGGACACAGTTGGGAAAAAGGAAAAAATAGATTTACACCCTAGTAATTCTTTTTTTCCCTTCTAGTGAACAAAAAGAAAAAATAAGGGCCTATCCTACTTTATCCAGAATACAAAAAAAGATATAAGAAGGAAGGAGGAGGCATTTATTTTTGATTTTGTTACAGAAAAACATCAATTTCACAGATCTATCCCCCCCCCCTATTTTTGAAAAGTAAACAAAGATTTCTATCCAGTTTTGGGGATTTTTACTTGATCTTAAAAAATATATACATCTAAAACATTTTTTTATAGCTTTGGTATCAAAAATTCATAACTAAAAGATTTTATGGTTATCTATCTATAGAATTCAAAACAGATAAATCCAATTTTTTAATTCTGTGAATTTTTGCCACATTTTTTTTTGTTTTGTTCTTTGTTTACTTTTCAAAAATAGGGTCTCGGCAAAAACTATTTTTGCCGGGACGGTTTTTACCATGGTTTTTTCCACTGCGGCAAAAACTTGTCAACCCTGTCCTAACAAACCTTTACCTTAAACAGCGAAACAAACATATCAAAATCAACCCGAAATTGTGCATTGTCATAGAGATCATTAGAATTAAGACACCTTAAAGAACTTTATACTTAACCGAAAATTTCAACGGGGGGGGGGCGAGTTTGATCTAACCTCAATGAATCATGATATTAACAAAAAAAATTACAAATTCCCAGATCGCCGCCACGAACTAAAAAGAAATGGTGAATGAGAGAGAAAACCAAGAAATAACTTCACATACTTACAAATTCCGAGTGACTCGACGTTCTGTCACCCAGGGATCAGTGTTCCATATCCTCTAAAGGTAACTGCCACAGTTCTTGGATCTCGAGTCAAGTTCGAAGGACATCGGGAAACAGGCGGCCTATCCAAGATAGGACAAAACTCTCCGGATCCTTCTCAGCTGGCATAGAACGCTCTCAAGCTCTGCTCTGGACATGGTGACAGGCTTCAGGATCGCCTCGGCAACAAAATGGAAGAACTACTGCGGTAGCGAACAGCAACATCTCGCGAGAACGATTACACATTACTAACATCGAATGGACCGTGTTTCCTTTCGACGAGTGGAAACGGAAGATTAAACCCACCCACCGACGTTTCGAGGGTATAAGTAAATTGAAAAGTGGGCGTGGCTTCGAAATGCGCACACTTTGATTCGTGGCGTAAATTTTTACATCACTTTTGACCAATTAAGGTGCAAGGGCAAGTCTAAAATCTGGACAAAATAACGCCCTGAACGAAACTTTTTTCCCAAGTAGTCGCCTGACGTCAAATATGACGTGAAAATTTGGTAATTTTCTCTGAATGACGTCAGTCAAAAAAAAAAAAAATCACGCCATTTCAAAGTCATTTAATGACCACGAACAATAAAGGTCAGGAAATAACGTGATTCCTGATGACCCAAATGAAATATCAGGTCATTTCATGACCTTATTAGCCATGAAGGTCATGAAATGACGTGATTTTTTATGGCGTAAACGATTTTGCGTCATAAAAATCACGAATTTCTTTCCAACTGAAAAATTCTGTTCCGGATGAAAATATCAGAATTATCCAAAATGTTTGTTAATGAACCTTCAGAGGGTGTTTCAAAATTACCCTAGGCCTATTCGTTAGTGGTTGTCACAAGATAATTGCGATTTTGTTTTGAATGGAAATGCAAAATTTTTCAATGAGTAATTGTTCATATAAATTTATCAACGTACGTTATATAAATTATAATTGCATCCATATCATGTTTTTTACGGACGATCAGAAGATCTTTGAAATCTGTCAAAAATTCAAAAAGATGCAACGAATTCATTGAGCTAAAAAAAAATTTTTTAAAAACTTTTTTTTTCGATAATTATAAATAACGCAAATAATTATATTTGTAATTATATTACTATATTTTTCATGGATAAAAAAATAAAATAAAACGAAAAAATAACTGCCATCGGCTAAACTCAGCAAGGGATTAAACGGCAATTGAAATGTAACTAATCAATACTTTTAAAGTCCTCATTAAATAACACCAGCTGGTTACTGCCACGATAGCGCGATCGGTAAAGGCATGGCGTGAGATACGTAGGGACAATCCGAGAACGAACCACGTTCGACTCCGACCTGCGGGGGAAAGATACTTTTTTCCCCTGTCTCTTCGAATAGCGCCATCTATCTTCTGAAAGTCTAACTATTTGCAAATGGTCATTTTTCAACGTCATTTTTGACGTTTCCAAAATAGACATAATGACCATTTTATCACGTCATGTTTGAGACATTTTATGACTTCCAAAAAACGCTTTTATTGACGTCAGGCGACAACTTGGGTTCCTACGGGGAGACTCTTCTGATCCCAAGGACAATGCACTAGATGTTATTCAAAAAGGAAAATGCTTAATTACGCACACACATCATTTAAAAATACAAATCAAATTTTACCATAGATGGGAAATTAATTCCGCGTTCCAATGATGGGTCACATGACATACTTCGACGCATAATTAATGATACAGGAAGAATTTCGTCATATGACAAAGAAAATTAAAAAAATTAATTAACACATCATTTTAAATTCAAGATGACACTTTCTTGAAATATCTAAATATTTCCCAATCAGAATTATTATCCAAATTCAATGTTAACAAATATCAACGGCACGCGTGTAATTTTCCTTTAAAAAAAATGAAATTATTAATGAATTACTTAATTAATGACTCCACAAAATAGTTCAGCATGTATGTCTCATCCTCCAGAAAAATTCTGATGACATGGCAAAAAGTTTCAAACACGAAAAGCGGTAATTTTGTGTGTTTCCATCCGCAAAAATAAACAAAAAAAAAAAAATTCTCTCCGCGTCACCTTCGAGATCGGAAACGAAAGTTCGAAAAATGGCCATCTCCTTCCTTACTATCCTGGAACAAATTTAAATTTTTACAAACTCTTAATTTCTCCAACGAAGATGCCTCAAAATCGGCTCACACTTGACACCAAGGAGCAAAAATTCCAAAAGATTAATTTAGAATAATCGGTCAAAGTCTACAATATCGGGATCGTATCGAAAATCAAAAATTTTGAAAACACATACTGTGTGTACAAAAAATAGGTGTGTAACCTACTCGTTTCCCAACTGAAAAAGGACAACAAACTAATTTTCTTACAACACAAAACACATATCTACTATTTGACAAAAATATCCCACATAAATATGATATGAATAACTCTCGATTACAAAAACTCTATGTCATATGTCAAAAGAGGGGGGAAAGTGTGCTATGACTTTTCCACCTTGACAGAGCACCGCAAGTTCACCATATCTACAGACAAAATGTTCGAGAGTCCAGATTCTGGGTTGCCGGAGCGGTCTGTTTGGCTATTTTCCCTTTGCTTGGCTAGTTTCTCTTCCATGTCGTGTCATTTTTTATCAGTGATGGTAACTCGTGGGAAATTTCTCATATTCGTGGAAAAAATTGGCCAAAATTTAGTCAAGCGGGAAATTTCTTAGCATTTGTGGGAAATTTTGAGAGTTCATCAAGCAAAAGAATTTTTTGAAAAAAATATTAATGCAATGCAATACTTTTCTATTGTAAAATACTTGACTAATTTTCACCGGTAGATGGCAGCATATTTTTTGGAATACGTGAGAAAAATTTAGTCAAAAAGGAAATTTTTGCGGGAAATTTTGCTGGGAGAGGTTACCATAACGTTCTTTATACATTTCTCTCGGCAAATTTTCTCGCTTTATTTTTTCCCTTTTCGATTTTTATCTTTTAAATTTTTAATCTTACGCTTAATTTTATTAATTTAACAAAAGGCGCTTCTCAGGACCAAATCACATTGATCACAATGGAGGATCTTCCTAGTAAGTACTGTTATAAAGTAATCAGAAATGACGAGGAGGGAAAAACCGTTATTTTTAGAGTAAAAGATGTGACAAACAAAGAAACCGCTATGGTAAGTACTGTATAACGTATAGCCTTTCCGTTATATACCAGGAGTCTTCAACGTGTGGCCCGCTGATCATTTTCTGAAAATAGTTGAAAACATTGAAAAACGATTTATTCCAGAGAATTAATTGAAGAAATAATTTCGAAATCAATGAAAAAAGTAATTCCAGAATTTATAAAAGAAATAATTCTAGAATAAATGAAGGAAATAATTCTAGGAATGAATGAAAGAAATCTAAAATTTAGTTAAGAAATTATTCCAAAACTAATCGAAAATTCAGAATTAATGATAGAGATAATTCCAAAATTGATGAGAATCCTGAATTATTGGAATAAATAATTCCAGAATCGATTCAGAAATAAAAGAATTTCCTATGTGAAGCTCAAGACAATCACCTACATGATTGAAACACTTCTGACACCATGGAGAAGTGATCAGCCCAGTTTCCCAAACCTTAAATTTTTTCCTCCTTTTCAACCAATAACTTTTGAGGGGGTGATGAAATGGTCCTGAGGAGCGAAGGCTGTGTGTGTGTAAAGAGATGCCTTTGAATTTCCCTATAGATTAATGATTTAAAACTCATCTCGCCTATTGCTTGCTAGCACCCAAGAGTGCTGTTCAACAGCCCAATTGGAAACCATTTCAAATATTAACATTATGCTGGGTGTAGTCAAAGCAAGGTCATTGAAAGGGACCCCGCATTGAATCTCTCCCCGCAGAAAAAATTTCTGGCTATGCAAGAGAACTTCAGATCTTCAACAGCTACCTGAGACGCGGGTGGATGTCTGGCCAAGATTTTTCTGAGGTCCTATCTGACTAAAAATGGTCTGCCTATGAATTTACATGCATACACTAAAGAAAATTTGAAGACGATCCCGCCAGACTCGGGTGAGTTTGTGTTGAGATGACACTGTTACAAGTTCTGGGGGAAGGGCACGATGATATGCAATATATAATGGTCACCATGGCCCCGCAAGGTTAGGTAGGTCCCGGGACAATAATTTCCCTTTATGCTACAAATTCACTGTTGAAGGGCCCATGAAAAGTTTGGTCTGCGGGCCCACAAAATATCCCAGCCTAGGGGCCTTGCTTCAGGCTGTGGGGGCCATGTTGGTCCATAATCACCGGATTTATTACATTTACGGAAACTTACACAAAAAATGTATAGTTACCCCACATCCTTCAGCTGGGATCTTTGGCGTCTCATCCCCCACAGTAAGTTTGTTCTGTGAAAAATATAAAAAAGTTAAAAGAATCATCCTGAGTTCTTTCAGACCCGTAATTGTGGGTGGACATGGGTCACCAGAATAGGCGGAGATAGACATCTGGGGGAACATGATGACCTCACTTCATATATTATATATATATGCCTACGGCTGGGATCTCAGGGCCGCAACCACTGCCCCCACATGGGCGAGGCTGACAGGGCTCTAGCTCTGGGGCCCGAGACAATTCTCGTAATTTTTTGCTTTTTCACGCTATAAATTAACTATAAAAGGAATCGTGGAAAGTCTGACCGGGGGGCCCGTAAAATATACCAGCCTAGAGGCCCTGCTCCAGGATGTGGGGGCCATGGCCGCAACTAGGGGGGGGGCAGGTGGGTCTGGTGCCCCGGGCGCTGAACCAGAAGGGGGCGCCGAATTCACCTTTTAACTGTTTCTTCTACATCAAGGGGTGCCAAATTGCCGACTTGCCCCGGATGACAAAGTATCTAGTTGCGGCCCTGCTCGGGATATACACCTCAGGAACCAACTTTTGCAAGTGCCCTGGGCATGGCGCCCACGAGGGCGGGATTGACAGATCTCCAGCCCTGGGGCCCTAGGACGAGATGGCCTGGGACGTTTCTCAGTATTTTTCACGTTATAAATTCATCATATAGGGGCCCGTGAAAGATCCCAGCCTAGGGAGCCCTGCTCCAGGATGTGAGGACCATGGCCTTGGGCAAAGCAGACATTAAATAACCCCCACCCCTCAACTTGGGGGGAGGGAATTTTTTTTCATTATAAAATAAATAAATGCACTAATAAATCCGCGTGAACCGAATAGGACCATTTCCGGTCGACAGAAACGTAAAAAAACTTAATTATGCTAGGTGTTTGTATTTTCCTAGCGTGGCGCATCTGTTCCATCGTTTGCATATCCACATATTTTTGCCTTTTTACACAATAAAGAAGGAAGAGTAAAAAGCAATGAAATGAAAAAAAAAAGATTATTTCTTGAAATTAATATTCATATCACAAAAAATCCAATGAAAAGGGGGGGGGGCGGCTTTTCTTTTCAATATTTGCTCTATTCCGCTTCAAGTATTTTTTTTCCCGTGGTATTTATGTTAGGATGTTTGCTAACGTTATTATTTTGTCGCCAACGATAAATGGCCAGGCCTGACCACCCTCTACTAAATTAACCAATCAGGCAACAGAATACGGGCTTCCGAACATTTCGTCTGTAGATATCGTGAACATGCCAGAGCACCCCTAGCCTAAGCTTAGAATTTATTCTGAAATCAAAATATTCTCCTACAAAGGGGAAATGAAAGTGTTTTAGACTTATGGGAGTGCTCTGTTGAAAATTTTATGTACGAAATTTTCATTTCTGAATTTATCCTGCCGGGTTGGTCGGCCCAGGGTCGCAGCTGCGGGCGGGGCAAGTAGGTCTGGTGCTCGGCGCTGGACCAAAAGTGGCACCGAATTCCCTTTTAACTGCTTGTTCTACATGACAATGGGTATAAAAATGCCGATTTATCCGGGATAACAAATTATCTAGTTGCGGCCCTGGTGCCCTCGACATATGTCTCTCCCCCCCACCCATTCTGTAGCAGGATCTCTAGGCTGAGATCTTTGGTGGGGCCTCCGAGCCAGACTTTTCACGAGGGCGTCGAACCCTGTCAAGGGTGGGGTTGACATGGCCTTAGCCAACACCCCCCCAGAGGGTGTTGTTGAGTTCTTTGGGGGGTGTTGGCCTGGCCCAGGACGATCATTTTATGGGCAGTTATTTATATATATGGGCATATTATTTCAGTAATATGTGTTTGTTTTTTTCACGCAATAAATTAACTAAACTGGGGGCCCGTTACCTATCTAACCTGGGGTTTTACCAAAAGTCCCAGCCTTGGAGTCCTGCTCCTGGGTGGCCATGGTGCTTGACACACAACAGCAGGGCCGCAACTAAGGGAGAGCAGGCGAGTCTCGTGCCCCGGGCGCTGGACCCGAGGGGGCGCTAATTTCATTTTGAAACTTCTCCTTCAACATAGCAAGGGGGCGCCAAAATGCGTGCTTGGCCGGATGACCAAGCATATAGTTGCGGCCCTGCACAACAACGCCAACCACCCCACCCCTTCATTCGAGCAGTCACATGTTTGAAATACTGCCGAGTAATATTATGTACTCAATCAGGATGGTATCAGAAGGCAGGGCTGTAACTAGAAGGGGGGGGCGATTGCCCCGGGCGCAAAAATTTAGGGGGCAACAGTTTTAGGTGTAAACAAAGAACACCATTATAAAATTAATCAAATTTCAAAGTTGTAGGGGCGGCAAAAATCCTAGCTACGGCCCTGTGAGAAGGTGTTCGCGAGTACCTCAGAATTGATTCAGAAATCAAAATTCCTCATGTAAATCGTAAGACGAGCGCCCATGGACCTGAAACACTTTCAAAATGTCCCGGATCTATCATAATGATGAACGAAACAAAAAGCCACACACACACAAAATAAAGAGTTAAAAGAAAAACTGAAAATTGTGTGCACTTTTTATTGGCGCTTCATATTATTTTAATTAATCAATTCCCATAGACATTAATGGGATTCATCAAATTTTCAAAATAAACTGAAGACATTTAAGTAAAAACTTTCAGAGTGAAAAATGATCATTCCCCTCCCCATTTTTTTTAAAATAAATTAAAAATATAAAAACCCCTTATACAAGGATAAAGTTTTATTTTTCCCCTTTATTGGATCATGTAGATTACCTGAAGACGCATTAAACAGTCATGGTGCTTAAATTTATTTAGTTATTGATATTTTAAGAGAATTCAATCCCACAAAACACATGTTAAGGATACGGAAAAGAGCGGTTTTTTTTCTTTGTGTTTGGGCTTACTTGTCAACCCATAGGGTTGCCACAACGGCTTCAATTTTAGTATAGAAGAGTTGATCAACTTTGTCCAAGAATATTGAGAAGACACCAATGAATAAGGCAAATACACAAAAAATAATAAAAGTCCTAATGCATTTCAACACCAGTGGGTGCCGTCTTCAGAGGAAAAATTTAACCACTTGTCTCGCTGACCGAGTTTCCCACTTGGGTTGCCTTATTCGTTGGTGACTTCTCAACAGAGTTGCCAGGTCCTTAAAAAATTTCCAGCCAAAATCCTCTTCAAAAGTAGCCAAAAAGTAGCCCAAAATATTTGAACTTGTGCTGCCATCTATGAAGCAACAAGCGAGCTACAGTTTGACGATATTCTATCCAGCAAAAGTGGCTTATAACTCTTTTCCTGTTATAGTCACTAACTCCGACCCACCCCCCACTTTTCACTTTTTCGTGCAAAAATATGTTTTTTTAGAATTTTGCGTAAGTCAGGGCTACACATTCTCTCTCCTGGAAAAACGGTCCAGATATGGCCTCAAGTCTAGGCCGTCTTAAAAGCATCATGGGCCCCCGGACAAATTGATTCTGCTCAGCCCTCTATCCAGACTGCAAATTCCAACTTACCAATTCACATGCTTAATCTCGCAAATCTTAACCATATATCATTTTTTATTTCCTCCCCCCCCCCGCTCTTCATTCAAGGCCTCCGTGACGTGCCCGGGTTGGCCCATGCGTCAAGACGACACTGCCTCAAAATGTGCATAGGTGCCTACGAAATTTGGTACAATGATTTTAAAAATTAGGTATGGGTCCCAGACCAGATTTTTCACGGTCTAGTAAACAAAAAATTTAAGAACTCTTCTGGGTTCCTGGCAGGGCCGTTTTAAGAGCATCATGGGCCCGAGAGCCAAGTGATTTTTCTTATTCCCTACATGGAAAATCCCCGAAAAATACAACTACCTCTCGTTTTTCTGAGGCCCCGGGCCATGCTCGGGTGGGCCTATGCGTTAAGACAGAACTGGTTCCCGGGCTTGAGCCCTGCCAGCTCCACGCTTGTGGAGGCTACGGTTTCTTTCACAGGCTTCTGTGGTCTAGATGCTGTTTCCCATCCGCCAGGCCGGAGCAACACCTTCTATAGCAGAAGGTGAAGCTCGTGACGTCACTGAAGTCTCCCTTATAGTGTTGGATATATTATAACCGATTGGCCGCGGTATCATGAAGGTTGAAAACCACTGATCTAGAGCCCAGGACAGTTCCAAAGTTTTTGTTTTACGGTTCCTTCAATCATTGGGTGGCAAAGGCATTATGGTTGAAAGTTCTGGCTTTCCATAGTTGGGTGAGATGCCCACCCCTTCTGCCTTGTCAGGAAGAAAACACAACATGAGGTGGGGACTAAAGTGAAAAAAAGAAAAACTTCTTTGCTCGCAAGCAAAGAAAAATAAAGAAAAATAGGGAGAAATTCGCCATGAACACAATTTTGGAAAAACCGCCACCCGCCAAAGCCAAAAATTTCCCGCCGAACCGTTTTCAAACCAGCCCAATTTGGCGGGAAAACCGCCAATCTGGCAACCCTACTTCTCAATATTCAATTTTAGTGCCTGATGTCATGTCCTTGCAGTGATGGTAACTCGTGGGAAATTTCCCATATTCGAGGGAAAAATTGGCCTAAATTGGTGCGCATTTTTTGGAAATTTCTTGGCGTTTGTGGGAAATTTTGAGAGGTCATCAAACAAAAGAATTTTTGTTGAAAAAATATATAAATGCAAAACACAAAATGCTTTTCTAGTGTAAAATAATTTACTACATATTTCAACCGATAGATGGCAGCAGAAATTTCGGAATGTGTGGGAAAAATTTAGTCAAAAGGGAAATTTTCGAGGGAAATATTGCTTGACGAGGTTACTGGTCCCTACCGATGTTTGACCATCACTGCCTCCTTGTATTCTTTCCTCCATGACTGACGAGACACTAGCGGCTGAAAATCCGACATTCCCAAGTGAACTCGACCAATCACAGAGGAGCGGGAATGAGTTACTCTCGAACCGTAAATTTAGCGGCGTAAACACTGTAAGAGAAGTGTAAACAACAGATTGAAACCTTCCGAGCCGGAGAAAAGTTTAAATAGTTCCAGAAGGAAGTGGTTGGGCCGTAACTATAGACCGTTCAAGTATTACTTAAGCAAAATTTTATGGGTTTTTACCCCTCCCCAACCCCACTTGTCAGCAAAATCAAGTAAACTGGACCAAAACCTTCTAGATTAGAACCGTTATTAACCAAGGGGGCTTCGGCTGCCCTCCCCATTCTCGAGAGAGATGCGGGTGGGGGATATAATAATATATTGTGTAATGGGTGACCCCAAGTGACAAAAATTGAATTTAAAAATTTAAATTCAAATAATTTTAATGAAATATCGTATAAAAAATATCTGTACTGTTTTCATTAACTTCTGTAAATTTAAAATGTTTTTTGAAAGCTTGTGATGAGAGGAAATATTTTACCCTGTACCCCCCCCCTTTAAAGGTAGGTCCTGTGTAAGCCCCCCCCCGGGCCCTCTTTACTTCTCTTGTTGATCTGAAGCAACCTAGTACAATAGATCGGGATTTCAGGACATTGCACTGCTGAGGTGAGCACCTCTACCAATCAACAAAACAACCATCAATTTCCATTGTGCTTTATAATATTTTACTAACATCTTTGCCAACAAAACTAAAAATATATCTTTTTGATTCCTTAATAGTGCATGTACATTTTGAATGCCCAGAAGAGCATCGATCAAGTTGGTTTCAAAACCCCTTTCATCTAAACCAGTGTTTCTTAACCTTTTTCAGCTCATGGCCCCCCCCCCCCATTGGATCACACTTTTTCTCGTGGCCCCCTGTCCTATCCAGGGTCCCCCTCTACCCTCATCCAAGAGTGAGATACTCCCTATTTTTGGTTATGAATGAAATTTTAATAAATCATATCAATCTCTGGAATCCTGGCTAGGCATGGATTCAAATGGTGGATTATCATCTCTCCCAGGCGTCAAATTATATTGTAAAAAACGGTCTGTGTGAAATACAGGACGATTCAACAAACATGCACGATAAATCGACCCTACCAACACATCAACCGTTGTTCTGGCGGCCCTCCACACTTAGCTTTAAGTAACATCTTACATATGAAAATCATAGTAGCAGATCCCATATAGTGCAGTCCCCCTCCCTCCATTATAGACATGAAGATCTGGGTCATGCCCACATAGACCCAAGGGTTAAGACGCCCCCTTCTATGGACGAATCGGATGGATTCTGAAAGTAGTAATATTTTTCAACTATGTTTCACTTTTAAAGCTTTTCTCTTCACAGCTCTCTATGACTTCCTTCACCACCTGTCATGTATCACCTTTCTTTTGATTTTCTCCCTTGCCCCCCCCCCCCCAGAATATCCCAGGACTGCAAGGGGGGCCATAGGGTCCCAGGTTGAGAACCACTGATCTAAACAATAATCTTCAATGCATGGTTTGTTGAGCTGTTTACTAATATGTGTAGCATATCTAAGTGCCCTGTGAGTTTCATTTCATTAAAATGTCAAATGTGGTCAAAATCTGGTCTAAGTACTGATGCATCATTTTCCAAATCACATATCAATGCTTTGATTTAAAGGATGAAAAATGATTCTATTAAAAATCTATATCAGTGCGATGAATGCTCAATTAACAGGAAATTTTTGATAATTATGTCTTTAGTAGTATGAGATACTGTATTAGATTTGGTTGGAAATGAGGACAGGGCTGCAACTGGGGGGAAGACAGGCGGGTCTGGTGCCCTGGGTGCTGAACCAGAAGGGGCGCCAAATTCACTCTTTAACTGCTTCCTCTACGTGCAAGGGGCGCCAAAATTCCAGCTTGCCCTGGGTGGGATCTAGTTGCAGCTCTGAATGAGGATACAGTACTGTATGAAGAAATTCGCTCCAGAATCACTTTTGTTTGTTGAAACACAATTTCCCATAAGTTTCTATGGAATATTGTTTGATTTATTCCAGGTATGGCTCAAAATTTAAAATACCAAGTTTGTTTTTTAAAATACCAAGGAATGTTATAAAGACGATAAAAACTGACCAACCGATAAAAACGCTAAAATGAATAGCTTTGAGAGCTATAAATGAGAATTTATAGGAGTATAAGATACAGATCCTTTTATTTTAAACTATGCACACAAACACCAGCTTTATTCTGCTTAAGCCAGTGTTAACACAGTCGAGTGTGTAGGTGTCCCCCATCCATTTGTGTTTTGGTACATCTGGAGAAAAGATTACAAAAAAGGGGATGCGAGTAAATCAATGCTCGAGTGACATTCTGACAATGATTAGCTCAAATTCAGCTGATGATGCAGCTGATTTATGTCATTGCTTGCATTTGTATCAAAGAAAATGTTCATTAATCGCATCCGTTAGCCAAGGCAGAAAAACTATGAAATAAAAAATTGTAAGACAAAGTACTGTAGTTATATATCCTCGATAAACTGATATATTCCATTTTCTTCAAACCCGATTTGAATAAAGCCATGCCAATATGTGCTCATCCAAATGCTTAGATAATCTTCATTCCAATCCCTCCCTTCCTTGCTATTAAAAGCAAATATAAAACCCTATTTTTCCTTATTGGTGCTTACGTAATATTTGAACGGTTGTGAGAATAATAGAAATGTACAAATATATAATTATACACAGTGAGAGGGAAAAAATTTTTGAACACGAAATTTTTTATTAAGCCATATGTTATTGAATGACGTTTAACATAAATAAACAAAGTTGCACACACTATGTCATAGTCCCAAAGGCAATTAGAAATAAACATGATTTTATATATTTTGAAATTAAAATTTTTTTTTTAATTGCTGCTTGTATTTCCATAGATTGAAAATGCTATTTTTCATAGTATTCTGTAATACTGTGCAGATGTACGTGGTGTTTTGAATTTTTATAAATTATAGAATAAGCAATTTCCTGATATAGTAGAGAGGATCAGACCATCAAAATCAATATGAGATCAGACATTCTGTAACATTGAAGATAAACATATATATACAGTAGATAAACAGATATAAACTGTAGAATAAACAATTATTCTAACAGCCGAGCGGATAAGGCCATCAATAAGACATTGCAGACACGATTCTACAATATTAAAAATAAACATGATCATGAATTAAATTTTTAATATTATAGACCCTGTTGCTCTGCCCAAAGAGACCTTTTTTACCCTTTCAGTGGCAATCCCGAGATATCTTGTTAAACCTGATCTGCTTTATTTCTGCCACCCCGAAATATTTTGTCTTCTATAAAAATGCAGTGAAACTGTTTTTACAATAAAATGTTTTCCATTCCCCTCCAACCAATCAACTGTTAGTGGGCAGAGTTAGCTATTGTTCTAGGTTAGATAAGTAGAGGAAGCGAGAAAAAAAAGAGAAATATATGCTCAATATATAAATAATACAAAAAGGGTTCTCTTCATAGAAAGCCACACACGTAATGGCAAGGTTTTGCAATTTCAAATGTGGCAATTATAATGCTGATCAGGAAAATTTCAAAAACCACTTAAAGGGTTAAATGGGAGTTTGGCTTAGATTTGCACCTTAAAATTGAAAAACCAACTTGAGCTGACAATCCCAAACAGTGGGGCTAAAACAACTTTTAATAACTTACCACTAATCGGGTTGTGGAAATGATTAGTTTTCTAAATTCAAAAGTCATAAGCTTGTCACAAAAGTTCAGCGATACAAGCAGAAATTGTAGTAAACCACTTTGAAAGTGCTCGAAAAATGTTAATGAATTTAGACAGCTTTATTTTGTTTTTGGTTCCTTTTTTATTCCCACATTGAATAAATCATGGAAACGGCATGCGCGAAGAGACTTAGACATTGTAAATTCTATTTTATTTCATCCCTAAGATTTCTTTAATTCTATTGATTCATATTTAAAAGGGGTGGACAGAAATTAAACACATAGTTAACAGGAAAGCATAGGTGTACGTAGAATTTTCTCAAGAAGAGGATTTTCAGATTTTTTATCTTTGCAGGAAAGTATACTTACTATAGAAAATATAATTACAAGAAAATGTACTTAATATGCAGGAAAAATAAGAACAGAAAAATACATGTAATGTAGGAAAAGTAATTACGGGAAAATACACAATGTAGGAAAAATTACAGGAAAATGTACTTTTAATGTAGGAAAAATAAAAAAAATATACGTAATGTAGGAAAAATAATAACAGCAAAATGTATTTAATGCAGGAAAAATAAAAACAGAATAATACACAATGTAGGAAAAATAATAACAGCAAAATGTATTTAATGCAGGAAAAATAAAAACAGAATAATACACAATGTAGGAAAAATAATTATAAAAGAAAAATCAATTAACCTCAAATACATGAACCCAAACCAACAGGAAATTGATGAAAAAAAGACAACTATGTACAATACAATACAAATACAACGCCACAACAGGCAAATTGCCCAACGAGGTGGCTGACTTAAGAACATCATGGATCCCCGAGCCATTTTTTGGAGGCCCTACCTACTACCGCTACACCCCCCCCCCCCCCCGCGGAACCCGCGCATTGTAAGTTCCGAACAGTTTCCGAAGTATTGTACACGAAGTAACGACCGGTTCGAGAGTAACTCACTCCCGCTCCTCTGTGATTGGCCAAGTTCACCAGGGAATGTCGGATTTTTAGCCGCTAGTCACGTAACCAGTGACGACTTCCGGAAAGAAGAGGGGGATTACCGGCTTAAACTAAATGTCTTGTGAATGGTTTGTAGCGAAAATCCCCGTTACCGGGAACTTCCCGGGATGTTTTATTGCACATGTGAACTGGGCTTATTGAACATGTGAATGGCGCCTTTTTAAGAAATTGGGCACGGGAACCTATTGTGGACAGACCACAGAACCTATGAAGTAATGGCTAGAATTCAAGCTGTAAAAAGTATCGCCTTTTCTTTGGGCGCTTTAGGTAGAGTTTGAGCTCCTAGACATACCACTTTATGTATGGGGGACTTAGCTAGATTCATAGTGCCTAGAAATCCCACGTTATCTGCAGGTGCCTTGGCAAGAGCTACTAGCTTGTGTATAGGGTAGTGTCAAAGACTAGGAAAAGATGGAAAACAGCTATGCGCTTTTGAGTCCTAAAAAACCCAAGATTTTGTGGCACAAAAGGAGGTTCTGGAAGAGTTTTTCTTAAAGGTGGGTAAATAAAAACCTATAATCTTGGGTCAATAGCGTTCTGATATGTAGAGAATGGGAGAGGAAATTATAGTCTTCTATATTTGTACGACAATATATCTACTACACTCATGTCCATAAATTAAGGATAATGCCAGCTCCGGCAAATAAAGGTTCAGGAACAAAACAAACGTTACTTATTCATAAAGCCCATTTATTAAACAAAAGATAAAGAACAAAAACGATGGTGTATGTATGATACCATTCATAAAAACTACGATGAAATACAGTCCGTACAACGCCTAGGCATGCTGAGTATCAAATTATCGATCTGATCTTGGGGAAGATCACTCCACTCAGCAAGCAATGCTCTCCGAAGTTCCGGTACACATGTAGGAGGTGGTTGACGGGCTGTAACTCGTCGGCCAAGCATGTCCCACACATGCTCTGTCGGATTCAAGTCAGGTGAGAATGCTGGCCATTCCATACGGGTTATGTCCTCAGATTCGATTCAAGGCATTCGTTTACGATGTTTGCTCGGTGAGGACGGGCGTTGTCATCCATAAACACAAATTCTGCGCTCATGGCACCCCTAAACAAACGTACATGTTGTTTCAGAATGATGTCCCGATAAATTTGGGCTTTCATGGTTCCGGTTTGAATATGCAGATCTGTTCTGGAACCCAGTATAATTCCACCCCAAACGAGCAATGCTGCACCACCGTAACGGTGTTGTTCAATGATGTTGTCTTGGTGGTAACGGGTACCTGGCGTTCTCCATACGAAAGTCCGACGCGAATCAGACTGCAA
This sequence comes from Pholcus phalangioides, assembly GCF_987345545.1. Lineage (NCBI taxonomy): Eukaryota > Metazoa > Arthropoda > Arachnida > Araneae > Pholcidae > Pholcus > Pholcus phalangioides. The sequence goes on along the minus strand of NW_028301602.1, from coordinate 54,685,396 downwards.
GCTAAACCTGGACTCGTCGGAAAACATCACACAAGGTCTCCCTACTCTTTCGACTTGAAAAAGTCGAATTTTCAAAAATGACTTCAAAAAATATTTCAATTGATTACAAATAAAATACTAAAAATTTCGTGTCAATCGATTAATTTGTTCTTTCGTAATTAAAGAAAGAAATAATATGTGAATTATAGTGTAAACGTATACAAGATATACAAGAACCCAAAAATTCTGAATTTTTGCAGAAAAGTTTAGCAGATATGTGTTAGTAGAATTTACCTCGGATTTAGCAATTGACTAATGGGAAGTATTTTAAAAAAAATGTTGAATTTAGATTTTTTAAATTTATATAGTTTTCCAAACTTTAAAAATTCATAAAATTCTAACGAATGGTCAGATAACAAAGTCCGAGGTCTATTCTGCTAACACATGTCGACTAAACTTTCCTGCAAAGATTCAGAATTTTTGGGCAGTAGTTTTCTTTGAATCTTAAGGCTGAACAGCTGAAAAACTGCAATCTGAGAAAATCGCGTTCAGTGTTTTTGCTAGTATACGTTTACAATATTTCTTTCTTAAACCGTTTAAAGGCCGAACTATGAATAAAGTCACTTATTAATTTGGAACTTGAGTGTTACACTTACGTTTTGCTCCTTTTTTTCTGCCCTATATCTTTTGAAGAACACTTTTCAGGAGTTTTCTAACTACTCATCCTCGTTGTTGCAAAATTACCTAGCATTTCACATACATCAGTTGGAACCGTTGATACTTGATCATTTTCAACAATATCATCTTAATCTATGATGTTCCCATTTTCATTAGCACGTAATTGGCTATCTACATCCTCTAATTCGGAATCTGAAAGAATTTCTAAATATCCTACAGCTTCTTCTAATATGAGATATCAGTTTGAAATGGTTACACTCAGCTGAACACAACAAGGCTATAGAGGATTGGTTAGGGATCAAATCAAACTCGGTTTGATTAGTTTGCAGTTCGCAAAAACATACATTTCTAAGAATGCCAGAAGAAAAAAATACTCACCAATATAAACAATCCACTCCAGAAAGCACATTCCCCCGTATCATATTATCCAGAATTAGCCCCTATACACATGTCAAACGATGATAATACCCTGGGGTTCGAACCCCCCCCCCCCCCCCCCACTGTATTTCTCCTCTAAGGTTCGAACGGGGAAATCGAAGCAGCGCACTGCACATTAGATATCCCTAGAATCCCGCTCTCTTGAAAGGCCAATGTTCCATAAATTAGTTGCTTCACAAAACAACAAAATAGATAAAGAGAAATTTATTCACACAGAGGTGTTACAACCTTGTCGAGCGCGGGAAGAAGAACCAATAATTTCTTTTCTTCCTCCACGGACGCGCGCGCTTTCTCGTGACGATCGCAGCGCCACAGTACCCCCCCCCCTCCAGTGCGGATGGCACGAACTATTTATTGACAACAAAAGAAAGAAAAAAATATATATACACATATAAGGACGGGATTATGAATGCACTTATACAATGAGACGATTCGGGGGACGACTTACTTTGCCGTAACGGGTCACAATGGGTTCACTGTTTGTACTGTCACTTATAGTGGCAATGTGCACTGGTTTCACTCGTGCAATGTTCACACATACGTTTCTTCCCTTGCATTTGATGGTGATAGTGTTATTGCGCCTTGCGACCACTTCATAGGGGCCATCATATGGGCACTGCAATGGCTTCTTGACAGCGTCATTGCGAAGGAAAACATGAGTGGAATGATCAAGTTCTTTATGGATGAATGTTTTGGATTTATTATGGTGAAACGATGGGACAGGTCGAATTTTCGAAAAAGTGTTGTCGTAATTCAGTGAGCAACTGTTTCTCATTGACGTCTGTGGTGGAAGCTGAGAAGAACTCGCCAGGGAGTTTGATAGGTTCACCATATACCAGTTCAGATGTGGAGCATTCCAGTTCCGGCTTGTATGCCGCTCTTAGTCCTAGAAGGACGATTGGCAATACTGCCACCCAATCTGTTGATGAATGGCACTTGATCGCTGCTTTAAGGACGCGATGCCACCTTTCAACGGCACCATTCGCTTCCGGATGGTATGGAGTGGTACGATTTTGTTTGATCCCCAGTAGTTTGCCGAGAGATAGGAATAGATCACTCTGAAATTGTCGACCTTGATCAGTAACGATCACTTCTGGTACTCCAAACCGTGCAACCCAAGTATGTATGAAAGCCTTAGCAATAGTCTCAGCAGTAATATCTGCTATAGGAATGGCTTCGGGCCATCTTGAAAAGCGATCTACGCAAGTGAGGCAGTAGCGATAACCTTCTGATAATGGAAGCGGGCCCACTATGTCGATGTGCACGTGACTAAATCGTCGAGATGGAGATACGAACTGTCCAATATGAGGGCTGGTATGACGATGAATTTTTGACCTCTGACAGGCGATGCACGCTTGAGCCCAATTTCGGATGTCTTTCTTCATGTTCGGCCATGCATATCTGTCGATGATCATTTTAACAGTAGATTTAACACCCGGATGCGCAGGTTGATGAATAATTTTGAACACTTCCCAACGGTATTGTTTAGGGATATAAGGCCGTGGGATGTCGAAGTATCGAAAAAAAGTCGTGTTTTTCCAGATGGGGAAGAGAGCTGTTGAAGAGCGAATGAAGATGGTATAGCTTCAGTTCAAGGTCATTCTTCTGTGCTTCAGCGATGAGGTCGTAATTGATGGAAGAAGGAAAAAGTAGGCCAACTCCTGCTCGCGAGAGAGCATCCGCTACCACATTGCTTTTTCCCTCGATATGACGAATATCAGTTGTAAACTGAGAAATTAGATTTAATTGATTAATTTGTCGAGGAGAAAGCTTGTCGGCTTTCTGATTGAAAACGAACACTAACGGCCTATGATCTGTGAAAACCGTGAAAGGTTTACCTTCCAGTATATCGGAAGTGAATGATCGATGCAAAAATTGCCAAAAGTTCGCGGTCATAAGCACTGTATCGCTTTTCAGTATCACTCAGTTTGCGGGAAAAAAACCCGAGCGGCTGCCAGCTATCATTGACTCGTTGTTGTACCACTGAGCCGACAGCTATGTTGCTGGCATCTGTCACGAGTGCGATCGGGGAATAGGGCCTCGGATGCGTCAAAAGAATTGCTTCTCTAACAGCGAGTTTTGTGTCATCGGAAGCTTTAATGGGCTCTGGTGTCCAGGTAATAAGTGTTTTGGCATGACGTGTACAATTTCGAAGTACTAGATGCAGTGGCAATTGTATCGCAGCCGCTTTCGGTAAAAATTAACCATACCGACAAATCGGCGAAGAATTCTGCCTTGTTTTTGGGTCTTGGGTAAGAGTCAATGTCATCGACTTTGGCTGGTAGCGGTTTAATGCCCTGAGAGTTGACTAAATGTCCTAGAAACTTGATTGAGCTGCATGCGAACACGCATTTGTCGATATTTATTTTTAATCCGTGTTTACACAGACGTTTCAAGACCTCACGCACATGACCGACGTGCTCTTCAAGGTTTGAAGATGCAATTAACACGTCGTCTAGATAAGGGAAACAGAATGGAAGTCCTCGCAATATTTCGTCTATATAGCGCTGAAACGTTTGCGCTGCGTTTCGCAACACGAAACTGAGGACGTTAAATTCAAAGAGTCCAAAAGGGGTGACAATAGCAGTTTTTGGTACATCGGAAGCAGACAATTGTATTTGATGATAAGCGCGTTTCAAGTCTATGGTAGAGAAGATGCACTTACCGTGCAGATCCATAGTGAAATTCTATAATATTCCGAATGCTATATCTGTCCAGAACCGTATTCGCGTTGAGAGCTCTATAATCGCCACAGCATCTCCACGAACCGTCGGATTTTTTCACCATGTGGAGGGGACTGGACCACTGACTATTTGAAGGGCAACATATATCCATGGTAATCATTTTATCGAACTCAGCTTTGGCAGCTCACAGCATCTCCAGGCCTAATCGACGGGCTCTCGCGTAAACCTGTACTCCTGTAGTTTCGATGTGATGCACCGTTTCGTGTGTTGCTTGCACTGGACTTGATGTTTCTTCCATGAGCTCTTTATGTTCTTGTAATAGATTGTGTAAAATCTCATGTCCACATGTCACAGTTACTGCAGGGGAAACAGTTGTTCCGGTTGTAGACTGTTCACCCCCGTTGTTGACCAAAACTCGGTTTCCCAAATCCACCGTGAGTCGGCATCTTTTGAGAAAATCGGCGCCGATTATTGGTCGGCAATGGTAAACACCCATGAAAAAGTTTTTGCTAATCCGAGACTTAGTTTTATCATTTTCTTTCCGTATGTTTTTATTGTAGAACCGTTTGCCGCGGTAAGCGTGAGTAGTGACTGTGGTTTATTTCTATCAGCTGCCGAAGGGGGTATTACGGAAATATCCGCACCAGTGTCGATGAGAAACGAAAGCTTGCTTAGCGGGTCTGCGATGAAAAGGCGACTGCTGAATGAAACCGACTTCCTCGTCGCCATTAGTTGTCGGTTTGGTCGTTTCCCGAATAGAAACTACATGGTTACACACAGTTACGGGCGTTGGATCCGAATTCACGGTGATACCAGCAGAGATCGTTTCGAAACCTCATGGATTTTGCACCTTCGTGGCGGTTTCGATTGGGAGGACGTTGAGGGTTTCCACGTTGTTCTCGAGATCGACGTAGCGCGTCAACTTGCAATGTCAATGTCTCTATTTTTTCTGTCAGCTGCTGCACGTCAAGTTGTTGTGGGTGGTCGAGATTTGGTGAAATATTCTGTACTTCTGCTTTCCCGCTGACGCTGATGATCTTGTCTGCCATCTTCGATAACTTTTCCAACGTTTCTGAACTTGTGGAGAGGATTGCTTGAACTTGATATGGTAACCGTTGTATCCATAGACTTCGAAGTATTTCATCGCTAAGACGGCCACTGGATAGATCCCGCATTTCTCGGAGTAACGTCGAAGGTCGACGATCGCCCAGCTCGACTTCATACATCAAACGTTGTAAGCGTCGCTCATCTGGTTCAGCAAATTCAGCTTGGAGGCGTATTTTTAGTGCGTCGTACGTGTTTGCCGCCGGTGGATTCATGATGAGGTCACTCACATGTGCCAAAACACTGGTATCCATGGCTGCAACGGCTGTGTGGTATTTAGTGGCATCGGAGGTAATTCCACTCGCCAGGAACTGAGAATCCAATTGCTTGCACCATAGATGGGGTTGTTTGGCCCAAAACGGTGGGGCTTTGACAGCGACCCGGAACATTGCAGGTGGTTGCTCCGATGGATTGGACATCGTTATCGTTGGATGCCGGGTCACCAAACTGTTGCTTCACAAAACAACAAAATAGATAAAGAGAAATTTATTCACACAGAGGTAGGGTGACCATACGTCTCGTATTTCCCTGGACAGTCCCGGTATTTTCTGTTTTTATGGTCGTCCCGACTTTTTGGCAAAAGTGTCCCGGTTTTTCCTGTATTTTACACGAAGCCTACTTGAATATTTACTTTTTATTGAAGTCAAAGATTGACATTATTTTTCAACTCATAAATTATTTTATGATAATTACTACTACAGTATACAAGAGAATATTAATCTCATACATTCGTGTTGACGTTTTTCTCCGTGGAATTCATTTTAATTCACTTCAATTTGCAGTAATGGTTCATTTCCCACCATTTTGATTTTCCGTAATTTCAACAATATTTGCCAACTTTTTTTGGATTTGGCGTCATTTTTGGCGATAATTGGCGATGTCCCGTATTTCTCTCGAAGAAATATGGTCAGCCTACACAGAGGTGTTACAACCTTGTCGAGCGCGGGAAGAAGAACCAATAATTTCTTTTCTTCCTCCACGGACGCGCGCGCTTTCTCGTGACGATCGCAGCGCCACAAATGGAACATGCATTTTTAAACGAGAGTAGCTCATTCACGTTTAACAACACAAAGGAACTAATTGATTTACTTTGATATATTAAGTGGCAGAAACACACAAAATAATTTTCAATTTACTAAATAATAACTAATAATAACAATTTACTAAATAATAACAATTTACTAAATAATAACAATTTACTAAATAATAACTAATAATAACAATTTACTAAATAATAACAATTTACTAAATAATTTTCAATTTATAATTTTCAAAATTGAAATTTTGGCAAATTTTAATTGAAATGGGGAAAAAATGCACACACAAAAAAAATGTGATATTTCGAAATTCTGTCAAAAATCTTTATATCAACCTGAAGTTTTCGAATTTATTGCAAAAAATACTTTGAACTCTTCTCTGTATACGATAAAAAACCGGAAATGTTTGAATCAATTTTTATCTGATATTTTTGTAAATAAAAACTATTGTAGCGACCTCTACTTGAACTTTTACCGATTGCGGAAAAATGATGACGTCGCGCCTCGCAATTTTCTGGTGCGAATGATTGTTACCTAGCAACGCAAGTTGCGATAAAAAATCGAATGTTTTTTTTCGCAGTCGGCAAGCAACCATCGTTGTGTGATGTCCTTCATTTTTATGTGTCCGTACCAAATTAAACATGTATTTATTTAAAACCTTCTGATTGTTATTATCATTAATAATGGAGCTCAACAACCGGTCCTACATATAGGCGCCTACACACCGGTGCCCTGCACTGGTTCCTAAACCTGGTGCCTACACTGGTGACCCGGACGTGATTTCGAACAGGAAGTTTCTCAAGGTAAGCTAGTAATCGTTTCATCCGTTCCAAATGGACAATCCGCCGAATGTCGATCGCGTCGCTATAAAGCCGCCTCCATTTTGGAGAAACAATCCGAACTTGTGGTTTATCCAACTAGAAGCACAATTCGTGAGCTTGCCGGAAGTAACTTCAGTGATGACTTGCTGAAATCGTTGTGGTTAGCGCGACTCCCCGCTAACGTCCAAGCTATACTAGCTGCTTCAAGCGACGGTCTTCAACAACTAGCTTCGATGGCAGATAAAATCACCGAGTTGGCCATTCAAAATATCTGCTCAACATCCAGTCGACCTGAGAACGCAGTCAGCCAATCACTGAAGCAACAAGTCGCAGCTCTGGCCAAAGAGTTGAGTGAGCTGAAGGCCGCTATTCACACTTCACAGCGACAGCCTAGACCTCGATTCCGTCATCGCGCACGGTATTCTCGCTCGCGATTCCGCAGCCGCGCCCAACACAAACAAGCTGAAAATGGCTTATGCTTCCACCACACCAATTTCGGAGCTCAGGCTAAGAAATGTCAACAGCCTTGCTCCTTCAAAACCTCAGCGGGAAACTAACAAGGCAGTCGTCCACCGGCCAAGGCCACGGCTTCCAATTCGTCGACAGAGTCATACTGGCCGATCCTTCTACCAACTGGACTTTTTTGATCGACACGGGCGCTGATGTGTCAGTTGTCCCGCGAACTGTCGTCAATACCCACAAGAAACCCGAGAAGTTGATTCTTACAGCCGCCAATGGTTCCTCTATCTCAACTTACGGTACCAAACTTCTAACATTGAATTTGAACCTCCGAAGGACATTTGCTTGGCCATTCATCATAGCCGACGTAACCCGACCCATTATTGGTGTAGATTTTTTATCGCATTTCAACCTGTTAGTCGATAGCAAACATCATCGCCTCATCGATGGAACAACCCTGCTATCCGCCGCTTGTTCCATTGAGAGAAATATCGCAGCTCCATCTCTTTTCTTGAGCAGTATCGACCAATTACCATCGCCAATTCGGGATGTAGTCAAAGAGTTTTCTGGTATTCTCCGTCCACACATCCAAAATAAGAAAATTAAAGAGCACAATATCAAGCACTTCATTGAGACTACAGGTCCACCAGTTTTTGCCCGATCTCGACGGCTTTCCACGGAAAAGTTGAAAGTCGCGCGAAAAGAGTTCGACTTCATGATGCAACAAGGACTTTGTCAGCCTTCGAAGAACAGTTGGTCCAGTCCACTCCATCTAGTACCAAAGAAATCTGGTGACTGGAGACCGTGTGGAGACTACAGAGCACTCAACAAAATCACAGTTCCTGATCGTTACCCGATTCCTTTCTTCACAGATTGCTCACACATTCTCCACGGAACGACCATATATTCCTCAATCGACATGATTAGAGCGTATCAACAAATTCCAGTGCACGAGCCGGATATTCCAAAAACAGCAATTACATACAACACCATTTGGACTCTTCGAATTTCCGTATATGACCTTTGGATTACGCAATGCAGCGCAGACCTTCCAGAGATTCATGAATACGATCCTACAAGGATTGGAATTCGTATTCTGTTATTTAGACGATATCCTGGTTGCTTCTCTAGACGAGCAAACTCATCTCCAACACTTACGTGAGATATTCAGTCGACTTGACGAATATACGGACTGTGCATAAATGTGCCAAAATGCATATTTGGCGTCCCGACCATCAAATTCTTGGGATATGAAATTAGCAAGAATGGACTCAAACCGTTATCCGCCAAAGTAGATGCCATCAAGAACTATATGCAACCCACTTCCGCTACTTCCTTGCGCCGATTTCTGGGCATGTTGAATTTTTACCACCGGTTCATACCTAAGTGTGCAGACCTGCATCGACCACTCACCGCTATGTTGTCAGGTCATGCGAAAAACAGCCGGAAACCACTCAATTGGACTCAACAAGCTTCACAAGTCTTCGCCGATGTCAAGGAAGCACTATGCAACGCCACTTTGCTCGTTCATCCAAAGCCAAACGCGCACATTTCTCTCGTAACAGATGCATCGGACAATGCCATCGGTGCAGTGCTACAGCAAGAACATGAAGGTGTGATCCAACCCCTCAGTTTTTTCTCTCGCACACTCTCCCAGTCTCGAGTAAAATACAGTGCGTATGACAGAGAACTTCTAGCTATTTATAGCGCAGTCAAACATTTCAAATGCCAGCTAGAAGGACGTCATTTTACCATTTATAGTGACCATCGTCCATTGATGTATGCCTTCAAACAAGACCCGAACAAAGCTTCGCCTCGACAACTACGACAATTGAATTATATCGCAGAATTTACTACTGATATCAGGTATATTCCTGGACCAAACAATGTAGTTGCTGACACTTTGTCACGCATCGCAACTATTGCTTCTCCATCACCAATCGACTACGATGCGATTGCCGATTCTCAATGTGACGATGAATTACGTGAACTCCAACAAAGCTCATCATCGAAGATCGTCAAACTTCGTTTGCCGGACAGTACTACAACAAAGCACTTGTTTTGTGACATTTCCACGGGTCACATCGACTTCAATGGGTCATCCAGGAGAATCTCCATCGATCGGTTGATCCCAGCTTTCTTAAGTGACCAGCACACCCAAGTGCCTTCGACGTCGCCCGTCCGTCCAACAAGTACAGTACCAGCAACTGTGACTCGTTCCGGTCGCCATGTCCACTTCCCCGACAGATACTCGACCACGACATTTCGTTGACACTGGGGGGGGGGTGTAGCGACCTCTACTTGAACTTTTACCGATTGTGGAAAAATGATGACGTCGCGCCTCGCAATTTTCTGGTGCGAATGATTGTTACCTAGCAACGCAAGTTGCGATAAAAATTCGAATGTTTTTCTTCGCAGTCGGCAAGCAACCATCGTTGTGTGATGTCATTTTTATGTGTCCGTACCAAATTAAACATGTATTTATTTAAAACCTTCTGATTGCTATTATCATTAATGTAGAACATTGGCCTTTAAACGGTTAAACTTTTGGCAGCCGTTAAAATTATGGATTTGTATAGAGAACATACACACAGACAGAACAGAAAATCAATTATATATAGATATATATGCACAGTATCAAATTTATCCTTAGTTTCTCTCAGATAAGATATCCACCGCATCTCTATAGTTTCGTTGTTCACCAAGCAAGCAAGTATACTCATACTACACCAAATGAAACTACTGTAGAATCTTTACACATGACGAACCAGTTTGAAACGTGTTTTATACAAAACAAAATTTCTATCCAAACGTTTAACTTCAGTTTAGAACATCAAATATTATTCCTATAACGCACGGGTTCTCAAACTGTGCGTCTCCAACCTTTGTCATGGTGTGAGGTTTTCGAAAATATTCTTTGTTAAACAGCTCTGGAGAGCCGGTGGAGCTCGCGGATAAGCATTGAATAGGGGAAAAGAGCGCCTCAGGTGGAAAAAGTTTGAGACGCCCTGCTCTAACAGTTATTCCATGCAATGATTTTTTTGATAAAACGAAGCGATTCCGTTATGCCAGGCGATTCACTACAGGCGTGCAAAAAGAATAAATAAATTTAGTGAATTAAAGAGTTAAAGTAATAATACTGAAAACTATTTTCAATGGCCTTGGTTGAAGCACCGGCCTGAAAAATTGAACTGAAATAATTTAAATATTTATGTTCACTTCATCTATTCAGCTGAGCAACTTTACAATTCTGTTACAGTCGTTTATACGACGTTCAAGAGGCCGAGTCAAAATGTTTCATAAAACGTTTTATGTATAAGTCGAAGTGAATAACAGCCTTTTTAAAAAAATTATCCCCCCCCCCCATACATATAAAATGTTATAAAATTTTGTGTTTAATTGCATTCCAATTCTGTTCTAAAAAAATATTTCATACTTGAGAGGAAATTAAACCACATTTCAAATCATTTGAAGAAATAAAATTTGGCACAACATTACCTTTGGGACACGACATTGGGTACAAAATTTCAACAATCTTCTCGACTTGCAAAAATTTCCCAATCTTGGACTTTTTTTTGGCAGTAGATGATTTTCAATCAGGAACTTGCTCTTTGGTTGTTTCTCTACTTTATAATCGTTTCAAAAAGTTGAAACGAACATATTCAACTGGTTTGCAAGCAGGACCGTCATTTCAACTTTCTCCGGGGTGGGGGGGGGAGCAAACTTTTTCCGGGGGGGTCAAAACACATGTACTCAATGTATGTATATATATATATACCATTTTTAGTGTATTTTCAAAAGCCGGGGGGAGGGGCAAAAGCCCCCCCCCCCCTAAATGACGGGCCTGTTTGCAAGATGAACTTTCGTTATCAATTTAAAATTCTTGTTGAATTCTTCCAAAATTTCCAGTTTTTTTAGAGAGAGCGTTTTTTGTTTTCCCGACATTACGAACGACGAATTTGACACAGTCAGCAAGCAGTGCCGTCTGAACGCATGGACCCACCCGAGCAGGGCCTTAAGAGAAGAGGGGGGGGCCTCACAAAATTGGGAAGTAATTGAAATTTTCGAGAATTCTCTAGGTTGGGCCTCGGAAAAATCAATTGGCCCGGAGGCCCATGATGCTTTTAAGACGGCCCTGTCAGCAAGCAAAGCACCACATCGAAAGAAAGTTCTACAGGAAATAATCGAAAGAACTTACTGCGCATGTGTACCTATTTTCGGCAGACCGGTACCCCCCAAATGCTTACAGTAGACTTTCTCACCCTCTCGGGATAACGTTGAAAACATAGGGAGAGAAAAAATTCTGAAAGGTCATATGGCCGTCAAAACAATTGAAACCCATTTCTTCGGGACTCTCCACATCTGCGTATTCTCAGAAAGAGGCAATAAACAAATCACGTAACTGTCCACTCTAAATGGTCATCAGCCATATCACTGGCAATTTTCGTATACGTCAGCAATCACCCAAAATTTATGTCTTTTGCGGTGACAATATGCTAGAACTGTTGCAGCAACGCTTTTTCACTGCATACAAAAATTTTGTGCGCATTTGATGGATATAAATTACGTTTTTCTTTTTTCAAATTTTTCCGAGTTTTAGTCGAAGTGAAAACGTCGAATAATTGAGGTTTTACGTTAAATAAATGAATGAAATATTTTAACATTAAAATGAATTTGTTGTATTGTTGTTTAAAATGTATTGTTACCAATTGCTACCAAAGTTAAACGTCGTATAAACATGAAAGTTGCATAACTGAGTGACGTATGAACGAGGTTACTCTGTAATTTGTAGATATGCCCTATTAAAAATAATCGTTTTTAAACTTTATGAAACACAATTCAACAAACATCGCAACTGGCCTCGATGCAGGGCCAAACCCTTCTGACATAGATTTATTATAGTTGATTCTTAATGCTCAAAATAAAATTTTAACAAAAATTCAAATTTTTAGTTTTGCTTACCGTTCTTTTGGGCTAGAACCGTAGGATTCCCACGTGGGAAAAAAATCAATCCTTTATGTACGCACTCGTTCAACTAATTTACTAGAAGATTTCGAACAACTGTATTTTTGCAGACGCGAACCGTAAATATTTTTCTGTGTCAAATATGTCTGTGAATAGAAGTTTCGAGGGGAGATGTGTCCTCAAGACAGTACAGCGAATAAAAAAGGCCGATGCGGAATGTAGCCTTTTTTTTCAGAAGCAAGGAAAAAACCCCTTGATTTGTTCGGACTGGGAGAGGGAGGGGGTTACTAGAGGGGCTGTGACACGACCACCTAAATTACACATCTACATTGTGTTACATTAGGTTATCTAGGTGCATAGGCGACGATTGACTTGGAAGTCTGGGGGGAGGCACGATGATGATGATGATGTCAGCTCATATATACATTAGATCAGTCGACTCCACCATGTCTAGGTGGTCGTGGCCGTGAGCGAAATCACGTGATTCAGTACATACGTCATTACAGCCATTTCGTACAATACTTTTTGCAGGAAAACGCTTTAAACGAGAAATCTGGATGAGTATCAGTAATAAGAGTTGGCACCACAGTGTCGCAGGACCCAATTAGGATAATGCGATATCCACTGTATACAAAAGCTTGCAGCAAAGCTGTCTCAGTATCGTAACCCGCCCACGAGAGTGGGGAGCTTCAGGCCTGGGGCCTAGACCATTCTTGTCATTTTTTGTCTTTTTTCCACACTATTAGTTCACTATAGAGGGGGGTCCGCTGAAGAGCGCAGCCTACGGGCCCCTGTTCCAGGATGTTGGGGGGGGGGGGGGTTCATGCGCTTTATCGGCACCCAGAGGAAATTTCACTGCGGAATACGACGTCTGTTTACTTTAATTTTCATTCTATCGAGACATTATGGCCTTCTACGAACTGAAACAGCAAGGGTCGCGCGGTAGCCCTGTATGTCCCTACACACGCTAGACGACTAGATAAGGATTATTCTAGTGGCTATAGCCCTGAGGACACACAAAATGCTGGTGTCCTTGACGTCTCAGTAGCAATAACCATCACAATGTCTTTTCTTCCTTCCTAGGAGAACGACTGCCATGAGAGCCGGGGGAGGGGGCCTTTGTACAATGTTCTTTTCTTCGTTTCCAGGGGTTTTTTTTTTCGTTTACTTGTACATGTGTATAGTTAAAAAAAATTTCAATGAGATCTAACGTGCGTAGTTCAAGATATCCGTCCATACGAGTACAAATTGATACTAAAGAGTTGTCTATTTTCCTATGGGATATATCTGAAAGAAAAAACATCAAAAAGTTCTTTCCACGGGCCCCAGGGCTGGAGTTCTGTCAGCTCCCCCCCCCCATGTGGTGCCCTTAACGAAGATTGGAGGCGCACAGTTTGAGAACCCCCTGGCGGCCTGGCCTAATGTAAAAAACCCACTACAAAGAACTGAATGAGCACGCATCAGTAAACCAACGCGTTGAGACGTCCCTCAAAAAACGGTGGCTCATTGCTCATATTCAACGGATTCTCACACACACACACACACACACACACACACAAAGACGACTCTGCGTAGACCACCTATGTGTTGAGAATCCGTTGAATATTTATAAAAAATAAAATAATATAAGTGCACTATATATATACTCATCGCCTTTTAAAGCAGAATTCCGGGCGTTGTTTGTTTCTTTATTTCCCACAACACATAGGTGGTCTACGCAGGGTCGTCTTACGAGCATCAAAGGGACTTTTCTAAGGCCCTCTACCTGTTCAGAAATGCCTGCCTAACAGTTCTCCCTCTCTCGAAAATTTTAACTGGATCTCATCTTCATGAAGTCTCTTTTGCACTTGAGGCACCTGGACCGGGGCTGTCCATGTATTACGAGGAAAGTTTAAAAGTAACTGTGAAGATACATACATATACTATTTCAGAAAAACAAAAAGTGTCCACAAAACGTTGAGTCTATTCTTAAAAGATAAGTACTAATTGAAAAACATTAGATAATCTCCGAGGGCTTACGATACTTTCTAATATGAACTATGGCGTCGTGAGGTTTGCCAGCACTTACCGGAAGGCGCTCTAGTCAAATTACGAGGGGGGGGGGGGAAATCCAAGAACTTATTAGTTCTTGGCACCGCGGAGCATCCCGAAGGTTTTTCAAAGAGATTCTTTGCTAAACTGCTCGGGGAGCCGCGGACAAGCATTGATTAAAGTAACGGGGCACCGCGGATGCAAAAAGGTTTGAGTACCCCCTGCGCTAGTCTGTACCATTCATCACTTATGTAAAATAACATCAACTGAAGACAAAATAAATTTGATTTTTTTAAATTGCGAAATTTAAAGTTCTTTCCGCTAATGCGTAATTTTAAGTTCGCGCCTTAAGCACGAACAAAAAAATGGTGCCTTTCTCAATTTCGCTCCACCACGGACCAAAACCTGGCTACGCCACTGCTCATAGCCGAGAAGCGTAGCAGAGCTAACGCGAAAAGTAGGAGTTTTCCTAATACACAGCACACAGGCCACGCTTTGTCTCGCTATCGCAGGTCTTTTGCCCCAAAACAAAATCAGCAACAGGAAGCAAATATTTTTCTGGATTTAAACTCTTTTCACGTAGTGAACTATCCACGTAGTGAAAAGAGGATAGTTTAGGAGGTATATAATAGTATATAAAAATAGTTCAGAAGGTATATTGGTATGCATAAATGAATTCCTCAATCTTAATCAAATATCTTCAATAGCCATGCATACTGCTGAAATAATAGCCCTCTAGTTGAACCATCGACCATTTTTTCTATCTACAGATCCCACTTATTTCCAGTAACAGAATTTATCAATGAATTGTGCGTGTGTGTGTGAAACTTATTTAAATAATCCGTAACTAAAATTTTTAATAATTTTCCTAAACCCATTTGCATTGCTAAACTCAGGAAATATCTTGGATTAATAAATTTCTATCGCCGATTCATTAGAAATGCCGCTCAGATTTTAACACCTTTAATCAATCTACTCAAAGGGTCAACAAAAAAGAAGGATCAGACGAAAAAATTGAGTGGAATGCAGAACTAAATACTGCATTCGCAAATTCCAGTCATTCTACAAACAGCAACACTTAGTATTTCTTAGCGTTGACGGGAAATTAATCAGTAAAACATTTTAAGCATATGCTAGAAGCACAACTATGCCAAATACAGACCGATCATCTATGCTTTTCGAAAGGCAGATGATTATTCAAACAGACAGTCTCATTGGCTTTCTTACATATCCGAATTCACAACCGACAGTCCATGTGACCGGTGAAAGAAATACAGCAGCCGACAAATTGTCGCTCATAGCGGAAATATGAATGCCAAGTCCTTTGAATTACGACGAACTTGCTTCAGAACAACATAATGATACTGAATTGAAAGAGTATCTTAATGACGAAAATGCAGTGCTGAAATTAAAAAAAATTCTACGCCAAATTTAAATGCCATGGTGACATATTGTGACATATCCACGGGTAAAGCACGACCATATGTAACAAAATCGTTACACGAAGTGTCTTCTCAAATCTGCATTGTTTAGCACACCCGGAATCAAGAAATCCTGGAATTTAGTGAAAGAAAGATTTGTTCTAGCCATTCAATGAATAGACATTTTTTTTCAAACCGAGCACAACTCAGGTCTATCACCATCTATGGGCGATTTACTACGTAGTGAGTTGTGCCGGAAGTGTAACTGCGTGTGTACTTTAATAGTATGAGTGCTTATGTAGTGTTTTGTTTGATTTTTCAGTGCTACTACTACTAAACCAGACATGTGCCTCCTCCATATTCTCTGCGGAACTTCTAACGAATTGGTACATGTTGGAATGTGTGTGTTTGTATAGCGAACCTTCAGTGAAGTTTCTTTCTGAGTGATGCTTGTTATGTGTAGTGCTACCATCTACAATCAATTTTTTTAAACTATGAGTTTTCCCTCAACTGATAGTGCGGGAAGTGTAATGAATGATTATACCAATGTAGGCCTGTTGCTATCTGCGGCGAGACTTTTTAACGGGGGAAGGTCAAAAAATTTTCAGTGGGTTTTTGCACCAAACGAAGCGTCTATCAATCAACTACAAGAAACCAGTATTGACTCAATTTCAAATTTTTTGTCTGTTATGGGATTTCTGAAATAAGTGCTTCAAGTACATAACTTAGTTTCTCTGCTTTTGTGTCCCCCTCAGGGCCACAACTAGAAAT
This sequence comes from Pholcus phalangioides, assembly GCF_987345545.1. Lineage (NCBI taxonomy): Eukaryota > Metazoa > Arthropoda > Arachnida > Araneae > Pholcidae > Pholcus > Pholcus phalangioides. The sequence goes on along the minus strand of NW_028301602.1, from coordinate 54,669,008 downwards.
TAAAATTTATCTGTTACTTGGAGGATCTATATCCACTTTGGTGCCCTCTCCTCATAATTTTTAACGAAAAATGTATAAACTCAGCACCCTTCCTGGTCCAGAGCCCGGGCAACATACACCAATTCCCCTGCCCTTCCTAGGTTGCAGCCCTGGTGAACTTTCGATAAAGATTTTCAACTGTACAATCAAGTGCTCTTAAAATTTTAGGATTTTCAACCGGATGGCTGATGCTGGGAAAAAAAAAGTACTCTGATAATTTTTTTGTGGTGCCACTTTTCTCTTGATGCCCTAAGCACGTGCTTAATCCGGCCCTGAATTCTGCCGTAGCGTACCTTCTCGGGGGCCCTTAAAAAAGGAAAAAAAAATATGCAAAATAAGCGTACATTTTTGTGAGGGGCCTCCCGTTTGGCTTGGGGGCCCCGGTTGCCCAGCCTAGTTACAGCCCTGATCCTGTCCTAGATTAGTTACTTCGAAAAAAAAAAAGTAATTTTTTTTTGAATTTATAGATTCAATATCGAGTAAAATATACTTGTAAGGACCGGGAGGAGGCACCAAAACCATTCAGGTGCTTAGGGCCGTCTTGATCAGGCCGTGCCGCTACGCAATCGTGTGGACATGGCGATGGATTCTTATCGCAAGGACAGGTTCGAACACCAGCGCGAATGCGTGTTATCTCCCATTTAAGACGCCTCTGTCCCAGGGCCGTCTTAAGACCATCATGGGCCCCGGGCCAAGTGATTTTTCCGAGGCCCTACCTGGCAAATTCCCGAAAAATTCAACTACTTCTGGTTTTTCCGAGGCCCCTCTTCTCTTGAGGCCCGGGCGGGCCCATGCGTTAAGACGGCACTGCTCTGCCCTCAGGCCTACAACAACTTTAAAATTCACGGCATAATACAACAGAAAAAAAAAACTTGAGTTGCTTGCTTCTTAATTTCAAAGCCAGATGGCAGCACTTCTTTGAAAAACAGACATTCCTCAGAAACACATACAGTATTTTACATTTAAGCCCCGTTTACATGTGCAATAAAATATCCCGGGAAGTTGCCCGTAACAGGGATTTTCGGTACAACCCGTTTACATGGCGTTTAGTTTATGCCGGTATTCCCCCTCTTCTTTCCGGAAGTCGTCACTGGTTACGTGAGTTGAACGGAAGAGCAGCTTTTAAGTAGTTTTCGCGGCACAAAGGATTATGGGAAAGGAGGTCGGAGTCACCCACCATTATTCCGCAACAAAGATGGGACTCTTTGACGGATCTTCGTCCCTCCCTCCCCATAAAAAGTTGCCATGCAGGTAATAATCACCACAGCGACCCCCAATCTTACACATGTAAACGGGGCTTCAGATACACGGCAAAGGTCATAGCGAGAGGAGGGATCAGGAGGTCCGCCGCGCAGTCTAGAGTAATTTGAACATTGAATTGTGAGGCACAAATGTAACATATATACACTCACAGGCAACGTGGTGTGATAAATTAGTTTTCAAAAAATAATTCCCCATAAGGGGCCGTTCAAGTATTACGTAAGAAAATGTTTAGCCATTTTTTACCTCTGCCCTCTCCCTCCTAACACATATTGGTGGGATCAGAAACGTACGCAAAGGGGTCATGGGGGGGGGGGGGGGGCTCGTGTGCCTACCCCAGACGAAATTTTTTTTTTAAATGTAAAAACATTAAAAAAAAAAATTAAAATTTCGAAAGAAAATACCTTTATAGGTGTTATAACCAATTTCTGTTAAGTTCAATGCTATTTGAAGAGTAAGAACTCAAAATTCTCTTTAAAAAATTCATTGCGACCCACCCTTTCAGCCATATTTGGTAAACCCTTGACCCGCAGACCAAATGTGGCCCTGAAGGTTGTGATGTGACTTGCCCCCTCCCAAACCCAATTTCGTAAAAATGAACTAAGCGGCGCATTTTCAGATCGCGTAAATTACCCGTGGCACATTTTCAGATCACTGAACTAGGCCCGTGGCGCATTCACCCGCGACACAGTTCCAGAACACTTAGACGATCCGTGGCACATTGAGATCCCTTGAATGATATGTGACACAATTTTAGAGCACTTAAGCGGCCCCCGGTGCGGTTTTGCATCACGCAAGTTATCCGCGGAACATACCCAGATTACTTAAGTGATTCGTGGCATAATTACGGATTACTTGAGTGATGCGTAGCGCACTTCCACAACATTTAAGCAGCCCGGACACATTTCCTGAGCACTTGAAGGATCCGTGAAACATTTAGAAACCGCTGAAGTGGCTCTGTAAGGGATTTATCATTAAGGAGAGAATGTCAGTTCAGGTGCCCACAAACTAGCGAAAGATTTTTCTCGTTTTTGGCGCACCAAGTAAGATGTCATTAAGAATATTTCATAAAGGGTGGTTGATGACGTAAGCATCATCCAAACACCCCCTCCCCATCGATGATGACGTAATACTTGAATGACCCCTAAGAAACAAATACAAGATATACAAATGCAACGCCACAACAGGCAAAATGCCCAACGAGGTGGCTGAGAAAAAGATGCCCATAAAAATATGGATGTCATATATTTCAAAAATATAGCAACCCAATTAACAAAAATTGTAAACAATATATACACATGATAAAATATTATACAATGCCCATAAAGAATACTTATGGTTGTCTTTGAATTATCCAAAAAATCGAATTAACTAACTCTTAAGAAGTCACCAACGAATAAGGCAAATACAGGAAAAATACAAAAACTCCTTATGCATTTTGGCACACAGTGAGTGTCGTCTTCAGAGGAAAAACGCCGACCGAGTATCCCACTTGGGTTGAATACCAAACTCTCGGTTGCTCATCGGAGAAAAATACGTCTGTTCACTTCAAACATCGTGGTCGGAATGAAACTGAGCCTGCGTGTAAGGCTAATGCAGCGTCCTGATCGAATGTCGACGAAATGAAATTGGTCAGAATGACCACAGCGTTTAAAGTGAATAGACATACTTTTTTTCTGCTGAGCAAATGCGAGATTTGGTATTCAACCCAAGTGGAATACTCTGTCAGCATGTGATTAGTGGTTGAATATTTTTTCCTCTGAAGGCAACACCCATTGTGTGTCGAAATGCATTAGGAGTTTTTATATTTTTCGTGTATTTGCCTTATTCGTTGGTGACTTCTTAATATTCTTGGGTAAAGTTGATCTGCTCTTCCATCTTATGAGCTCCCCTTGAGTGTTTTCTCTACCTAATTTAATGTTAAAATTTCTTGTTCAATTCAAACTTTTTTGGATAATTAGACATCGCTTTTCTTGATCAAGTTGTTAAACAACAAATTTGTAAAGGCAAATAAAACTTTGATATGATTCTGTTTTTCTCTAATCTTTTTTTATAGATAATTTAATGCCTGTTTTAACATTGTTCAATAGGAGTGCATTGAGACTGTGTACCACTTAATATTATGCTTTTCCAATCTATAGGATAAAAATAAAACATTCAAAATGTGGATCATTTTGTTATCATTAAAGGTATGAAAAGTATTGGAAAGTTCAGATTGTAATACGTTAATGAAAGTATACTTCCTTGATATCAAAAAAATGATGAGATATTTGGAAAACTGTTTTATAATGGGAGAGCACAAACTGTTTCTGTAAATAATACTTTGAACATGGTCACAAAATTCTGATGCCGATTCCAGAATAGGGGAATAATGTAGCAGCTAAGATCAATTATTATAATTGTAAATTATCAAAATTTTAATAATTGATAATTATCATGCAAATTTTAATAAGTTATGATTTGTAGTCATTTTACAGATACAGGATAAATTGGATAATTCAAATTTTTAATAATTTGAAAATTTTTCCTGCGGCTTTTCAAATTACCCAAGTTCAACTGTAAAACAAAATGTAAAAAATATATCAGATTTGGTTATTTTGCGTATTTTATTTAAGATAACACATATACACTCACCACTATGAAAAGACATTTCCCACTCATTTGAAATTTCAAAAAACAACATATTTACAATTTCCACTTCATAAAATTTAACATAAAACATGTTTTCACCACCACAACAAGGGTATATATGCAACAAACATCACCAAATATGTCTTTATTCTCTTTCAAATCGACACAATGGAAAAAGTTATCACTCCAGCTCAACGAGACAACGGTTCACTCCTAATTTTAACACCAAAAATGATAAAAATTGCGTATGCCATTTTATTTAATATAAAGGAATAAAAATTACAATGTTTTTGCATGGGTGATCGAGCAGCTGAAAATTTGCAGGTAACAGATAGGATATGGTGGATGTGCATATACATATTCAGCTAAAGCTGAGCAACTTTATGAGCCACATATTTTGTGAATAGAAAAAAAAAAGTAATTTTTTTACACCCCCCCCCCCATCAGATTTTTCACTCTTTAAAGCGCATTTATAGCATGAAAAACAATTAAAAAAAAAAAAAGAATTGCCCCAGATCCACCAGGTAGGAACCCTGTCACCCCTACTCTTGCGGGGGATCATGGTGTTTGATGAATGGCGATGCAGATAAATCAATGTATAAAAGTAAAAATATGCATTGCTTGGTGTATAATATCAAATACTTTGCATAAATATTCTTGTAAAACTGTAAACTTGATAAGAAAATTTTTTACGACAAACAACTCGTGGTACAGCCAAGTAGTGTAGCAGCTTCCTTCCGTGGATTTCCTTTTTCTGGAAAAAACATTCTTCGTTCCTTAATTAATGGGGATAAAAATGTTTATTAGTGTGTGGTGACAGCATCCACCACTGGATGGCGCTGCCACGTAATAGGGAAAAGAACACGCCTGCACAATGGTGGAACTAGATTTGCGTTTTGCCGCTCAAACGAGACAGTCACGTGGTCCACTCGTTCTTGCACGTTCTGTAGGTGTGTGCGGTTGCATCTGTGGATTGAAGAAGAGGTTTTGCAAGCTTCAGTTCATCTGGGCCAAGCGCGCTGATGATCAGTTGGAACTTCGTGAGATTATCTTCGATCTTGTGAATGAAGAACAATGACTGCTGAAGTAGAGTTCAGGTTCGTGGCTCCAGAAATGTGGCAATTTCACATTTGTTGCCATGACAGTAGGTAACAGCGGAATGAAAATTGAGCAGAAGAGCATTCGGGATCGGTCAGGCCACCAATTATTGTAGAAGGAATGTGGCAGTTGAAGACAAATACTCCCTTCACAATTCATAGGTAATTAACATTTATTATACAATTAAATTTACAGAACGTACAAGAAAGAGTGGATCGCATGACTGTATCGTTTCAGTGGCAAAATGCAAGTCCAGTTCCACCATCGTGCAGGCACGTTCTTTTCCCTACTACGCGGCAGTGTCATCCAGTGGTGGACGCTGTCACCACAAGTGCAAGACTGGGAATGTTAATTCCAAAATTCAAGTCATGCATCCGAGTTGATTATTCGATTTTTGCTTAGTCACATCCAAATCATGTCCCAAACTGTAAAAAAGGAATCGCAGCCCTTGTTAGAGTGAGGATGAACTCTATTTTACATGAATAACTAATCTTGTCTTTTCATTACACTAGACAACAATGAAGTTGTGTTCAACATGAAAATATATAATTCCGAATGGTTTTATTTCTTGAATATCTCCATGAAAAAGTTTCATTGGCTCTTGTTTTTCAGATATTACCCTGTTAACAGTAAAAATGCACTTGACAAGTGTTATATGGTGAAAAAGTGATAAAAACCATGAAACAATGTTACCAGGGAAAACAGTTAACCTCAGTGCTGGCTGACAATTACAAGAGTCTGCTCCTTATGTCCAGTTCAAGCGCAATGCAAAGCGAAGTATGCGCCAGACTCCGATAAATGAACTCTTGTGCTGTAATACATTTGAGTGTCTATGTATTTGCGTTTTGTTTTTATGTATATTAATTTTTGTGTCTGTACATGTTTGTGTTGTTTTTTTCTGTACATTTATTTGATTTTCTATATACTTATGTTGTGCTTCAATATATTGTATTATTATAAATATAAAATTGTAGAGAAAACCATAGCCAATCCAGCTTTTTGTTATGGTCTAATTTGTGTTCAGCACATCAAATTAATAAGAAATTACTATTTTTGTTTCAGACAGACTTAGTCAAAAGTTCTTGGTCAGCATTTTTGAATAGTTGACCATAAGTGATGCTCTTTACATGAAATTAATCAAAATATTACTGTGAATGTTTGTAAATAAATGAAGAATGTAACAACAATAAATTGGTGTCTGTAATGACAGGTATCAGCATTATTACCCCCAGCATGAAAGAAAACTTTTTAATTACTCGCCATACTGTTGAACTTCTTCCCTAGCGTGCTTTGTCTTTGTTAAAATAAAAATGTAGACTTCAGCAGGATAAAGCTAAAATAAGAAAAACTGCTTGGCGCTCACTGTTTCATTTGAAGTTACTTAAATAAAACATTTGTGTTTATTAATCACTTTTTAGTTTACCAAAGAACTTCAAGAGAGTAGGCTATCTTACCTTTAAGTACTGAAATTTAGTTAATAATCAGATGATGTATTATCATACAGACAAATCTCAATTTTTTAAGGGCGCAGTGACAGACAAAAAGCTATTGTTAGTTTGAATCATCAAACCAGAGGTGGCTCTAGGGCTATGCCATGCATGAGACTGCACAGGGCATTAAATCACAGGTAAAGGGGAAAATAACTAAAAAAAAAAAAAAAAATTGAAAAATATATTTTGTCCATAAAGTTTCAACTATGAATGTATTGGATAGAATGATTTGCAGAGAAAACTTATTTTTTAATGGATTTCACACACACACACACCTGTCTGGGAATGCAACTGCGAGCTTCAAAGCAGTATATGCTGAAATCTATGACATACGTCACAGAACAAACTGGAAAAATTTTAAGTGTAGAAAACACTATTATGTAGGGGTAACAGACATTATCCATTTTAGAAAATTTGTCCTTTTTTGTCCTGCTCTAAATTTCTAGAATTTTTCTTTTTTTTCTCTCTCTGAAACATCTCTCTTTATTGACATGAGTGTTTGTGCATACATTTCTTCCACACATGTTCACACACTTTCACCACTCACCGTTGAGAATGACAAAAGGAAGCTAGGTGCCTCCAAACAAGGCAGATGCTATTCTAATCAAGGTCCAGCAGAGGCTTTCACAATTTTTCTCCTTGAGTAGGAGGAAAAAAACTTCACGAAGGCCCAGGCTCAGCTTGCTCTAGGATAATATGCAAAAGGAGTCTGGAGAAACAGCTCTGACAGAAGAAACCTGCAACATCTATTTTGAGAATACCATTGTTTGCTCACCAACAGCTAAAACCATACACTGTGCATGGGCCCCACCCATGCACAGTCTGGTAGCCTCAAGTGCAGAAAGTGCCTCATGAAAACGAAATCTGGTCAAATTTTTAATAGTGAGTATGTAAATTGGGTAGCAGGTAGACCGATTACTGACCAGATGAAGAGGTCTCTGATGTTAAGATGCTCGAGGGAGGGCAGTGTTACATCTTCCATTCAGAAATATAGAAAACAGTGATCAAAGTTCTTAAGGTTTTTTGGTCACAGTAGTGGCATCATCTATTGTAAAAATTAAGAAAAATGCTGTTTGCAATAGTGTCCATGCAGGCGTCTTCCTTTCCAAGTTTCCAAATCGGTTAACCCTACTATTATGAGAATTTTTGTCGCAGAACATTTCCAGTCAGCCAAGGGTTTGTTGCAGAACAAAGCAAAAACATTCTGCTTTGGGAAAGTTCTTTTAGGTGTGATTTATATGCTAGAGAGGCGCCAAAGAGTTCTTGATGTGGGTGAATGACATATTCACGCATTGATTAAGTTTTTAGCCAGTAATCACATAATTTACTTACAAACACTTCAATTAGTCACACTTCCGTAGAATTTATTCTTGATGTAAAATATGTTCATGCACGTTAATATGACAGGAAGAGAAATTCATATTTAACAATATACTGTAATGAACCAAATTTAATTCAAAACTAGATTTTGAGACAATTTGAATGTTGAAACAGCAATTATCATACTCATCCAAAGAAAGAAATTTATTCATTATGATTTTTTTAATAGCACTGTCTTAATTTAAAAACGCAAAACACGAATGTTACAATGATAATCCAAAAAAAAAAATTATAGCGTGAGCACAGGCATATTAAAAACGTTAAATTATTTTTCCAGATCCACCTGGATATAAATGATCGACAGCGACCAAATTTAAACAAAATGGTGTTACAGTCAACATTTGTTATGATCATATGATATCAGAACTGATCCATTATAACAAACTGTATGGTGAGAACCAGCTCTCAAGTGGGGCAGTGGTAAGATGCTTGTCTACCACTATGAAGGTTACGGTCAAGGCCCACGGGTTCAAATCTGAGCAAAAACATCAGAAACAAGTTTTTTACTTACTGAGCCTGGGGTGACCACTGATAGATGGTGCCTTTATTTCCACTCAACTCCACTGGTTGGAAATTACTGTATGACGATATTATGATCAGAGTTGGTGTGCAGTAATGTATGGTGAGAACCAAATTTATTTTTTCCTATTCATCTCGTATTATTTTTCATCCAATATAATAACCTACAGACCATTTAATCTATTCCCAACATGGGGCAAATTTTATTTTTAAGGAGAGCAATTTACGAATGAGTTTTTATATCAAGTCTTTAGAACTCCGACCATTTTTATATCAATTTAAATTTATACTTTTTAAACAATTTCTTGATCACTTCTTTCAGTTATTGCATTTCAGATATATTTGATATCTACATTTTTTATGACAATTTTTTCCTGTTGCAGCTTTTATTGCGTTTAATTTGCATTTTATTTTACTCTTTCGAGTTTTCTGTGGAAGGTGTTTTGAGCAGGGTTTTTAACGTTTTGTATTCTATGGATGATTTCTGCCAGTAAGATGAAATCCATGGACCCCCCGTTCCAATAAAATGAAGGACCTAGTTACAAAATAATATTCTGTACAAAGCAGTACAAAAATGATGGGCTAATTGTTTTCTCATCCAAGCACACAGACCCCCCCCCCCCCAGTCTTTCAAAGGAACCCTGGTTAAGAACTCCTGATTTTTACTAATCAAATGACCTTTTTGGTTCGTTCAATGTGAATAGAACTTCACAAATAACAAGAGTTACAAGAAATAGGGGAAAGACAGAACTAGCAGGTGGAGCACATTCTTCCCCCCCCCCCCCAGATTACAAAATTTAAGGATGGAAAGCAAAAAGCAGTGGTTTTTACATTAAAAAACTTTGATATGGAACTATGAAATTTCACGAGATGGATGCGTACCTCTCCTGAAAAAGATTATAGCTGCAGCGACACACACATTACGATTTTAGAGACACTTTGGCGGGGTATGGGCTAAAAAAGGTTGGGAATCACTGATTTTTAATACAATACAACATCCAAAATCAGCTCTTTCCTGTTTTTTTTTTTGCAAAAAAGGCACAAAATCTGTTGTTTTTGCTTTGCAAAAATTCTATTTGACTTCGATCCTTGATACTGAAGATCTATATTTGGTACAAAGTTGCTGTGCACGTAATTAATTAGTTTTATTATTATTTCCTAACTTGCATTTTTAAAGATTCTGCTTACAATATAATAAAATTAATAAGAAATTTTTTTCCTTGTCCAAGTAGAAATTTTCTTGAAAAGCGAATTTTTATTATTTCAAATATTCAAAATCATCAACTTTAAATATAGCATCCAATGTCCACAGACCAAAGAATAGGGGGGGGGGGGGTTATAATAAGCACGTTGACTGTATTTACTAATTATATACAGAAACTATGAAGAAAAGAAAATATTTTCACAACCTTTTAGACAGACTAAAAAAATGCTTCGAAAGCCAGTGGAGAAAATATTTAAAAAAAAATTCCAGTTAAACACAAGCAAAAATATTTTAATTCAAAAATATCGTATAGATGACAGATAACCTCAGTCATCGTACCTGCATGAAATGTAAATAAAAAACAAATAAAAATCAGTGTAATCAAAAACAAGTCACTGGAGACATATGTATATAGAACCGTACCTGACGGTCAAAGGTCATTTCTTGTACTGTGTTTCAGAAAGAGCAGAGACATTCTTATCAACCACAGCAGAGGTGAGAGAGAAGAACAAATGAGCAAATACTTCAAAAATTTAAAGTGGACAGAGAATGTCAAAAGGATCACATTAAAAAAGAAATTTTCTTTTTGTGTAATACTAACAAATGTCTCTGTGGCACACATAAGCAGGCACAATAACAGTCTGCGCCTTAATTCTTGAAGGAGGATGAAAGGAAGACACACAGGACCTCTTGCAGGAATGTTTGAAGTATATTTCAGGAATTATTTTGCTGCTTCTAATAAAATTTCTTTGCTTGGGATTCTTTGTTGCTTCTAAAATTAAAAATAATAATTTTCTTTTAAATAAGCTATATAAAACTGAAAATTTTGAACATAAGTATCATCATTACAAAAGCCTGATGTAAAGAGGATGGATAATAATGAAAATCTGGCTATTACGCATAATCTGTACTGCACTACTAATGTTAAAAATATAAAAACTATGTTGTTTGCATACAGTGCTTAATTTACCAAACAGGACCGGATTGAACGATAGGCTACTTTAAAAGTTTTTCAGAGCTGGACAAAAAAGAAAAAAAAAGAACCATCGAGCAACAATGGTTTCTGAGCCTCATCTATAATTTTTGGAATGTTTACTTTGGTTAGAGTGGTTCCCTAGCAATGTGTTTCAGACATCCATATGCCTTTACAATGGTTTGTCACTTTTTCAATTCTCCCAGTAATCGAAGAAAACCTGGGCAGTGACAGGTATTATGGCTAGTAATATAAGAAATAGAATAATACTTATAAGTTGCAAAATTAGAAAGAGTTCCTATAATAGAGTGGATCCCACTTATAACATTTATTGGTGGATACATGGGGGAGGGGAAACAATCGCCCCCGTTCAGTGAAAAAACTATTATTATTACTCCTCCTGTACTATTATTGCCTTCCCGCCAGTGCTAAATAGGTATGAAGGCAAAGGTGGAATTGCCTCCCCCATTCACCATATGTACCGTCAGTGATACACCCCCCGAAGGAATCTATATCTGCTTATGATAATGTTTCAGCATAGAACATTTTCACACTTAGTAAGGCTTATCTTTCGTCAGCCCAACTTATGATACTCATCAAGACTTCCGTTTAAAACATTTTGTCCTCTTTTATAATATTCCCCCCATCTTCCCCTTTGTATTAAGTTACAACAAAATTTGTGTGCTATACATCCCCTGTATTACTGCCAGAAATGGGAACCTTTGAAAAGGCATAACATTAAGATATTGAAGGACCAGACACACCCCGCTTCCCATCTCAGAGAGATATCGAAGCTTTCCTGGGGGATGGGTGTATCCGGAAATTTATTAATTTATGTGAAAATAACAAACAACAATATACATATATATACAATAAAGAATCTGGAGTAAAAATTGTGATCATAGCATCATCCACAGATAATCAATAACATTAAGACAGTATTCAATCCAACAAGAAAAATTTTGTCTCAAGAACTTCAAAGCTAAAGGTGTTTAAAAAGTTCTTTTATAGCATATATATGTAATGCTGATTTCTGTTATTAAATTATCTAGATAATCACTGATACTTAAAACGTTACCCTTATTGCACATAACATTAGAATATATCTAGCAATCAAAATATTAAATTTTAGGACTAAAATGTCCTTTAACCCAGTGTCCATGCCCTATGTTTCAATGAACATAACCTTCAAATGTTCACAGCACATTTGTTTATCATGTGATAAGATTTATTATTGGCTTTTTGGTATTGACAACAATCCCTTTACTGAATCAAATTTATATTTATACGTTGGTAACACTACGGTGGCAACATTGCCACAATTTATGTCAGTAAATGGTGCATTTTGGCTTATACAATAAAGTTTGTTTTTATTTCTTTCCCAAAAAATTCTTTTATGATGGAATTTTCTTCACTATTTTTATACACAGCTTCTGTATACCTTATGCTTCTTATAATATAGAAGATTTTTTCATTTGGATTCGTATTTAAACATTTACATGAAGATAATGTGATGTCCATTGAGAGGGACACTGGGTCTTAAGTCTTAAAAGGTAGCAGAACTTCTTCCTCCCAGCATTTTGTTGTCATGTTCTTGTGCTTCAAATTTTAATTATACCCTCATAAGAAACTGATTCCATGACAAAGAATTTTCAAAAAGGATATGATTGAAAAGATAAAAACAATCTTACGAGAGAGAGTTAGGGGTTTAGAGGGGCCCGGTTATTACAGATCCACCTGTCGATGAAGAAGCAATCTCCACGAATGACAGTTTAAAGCAGTGTTTCCCAAAGTGGGCGATTGGATTCTTTAAGGGGGCGATACCAGCTTCAGACACGATTGGGGGTTCTATGGGTGGCCATAAGAGGGCGATGGGAAGACGAGAGGAAAAAATAAGTTTTAGAAAACTCGAACCCTTTTTCAAGGGAGCCTTCGTAAATATCCTTGCCCTATGGGCAAAAAAAAAAAAAAAAAAAAAAAAACACTAAGAATATTACACACAGAGAGCATATAGTTGTACTTATTTCATCTGTTAAGGGAACAGAGCTAAAGTGTTTTTCCCCCTTTGAATATGCACTGTACATTCCAAATGTATTTGTTAATTGATCGATGAAGCCTATTGTTGCAGATTTCAACACCATCTGGGGATAGCCCAACACCCCCCTGGGACTGGTTTCGTTAATGACTAAGTCATTATTAGACCCATGGCCCCCCACAAAGATGGGGTTGGTTCTTGTTTCAGGGCCCCCGAGACGATTCTCATCATTTTTTTCACGTTATAAATTCACCACAGCAGCGGACCATCAAAGAGCCTAGCCACAGGGCTGTGTGGGGGCCATGCGGAAGATGTTATTGAATCCACACCGTAAGTGCAATGTTTTTCTTCCTTCAAAATTTTGATGTTAACTAAATCCTTTTATAATGACCAATTTTCATGACTTGAGTAAGACACTTGGGCAGTACTATCCATTCATGCTTATTAAGAATGCTATCCGTATCCGCACTGATTATGACAATATAAGGATAAAAGTGAAATTTTGGTACTATCTCTGAAAATAAACATCGCTTCTCCTCCGAATATTCCGAGGAATATATATGGATAGGGGATACACACTTCTTCAGCATCGGATGCATTTCTCCTCGCAATGGGGTCGATTTAATAGAAAATTTTTTTTTGAATTGAAAATTTTTTAGTGATTTATGTAGTGTTTTTCCTTGGAAGAAAACTATACATTTTCGCATGACCTTACAAAATTGATTTAACTCAATTCGAAATAGACTCATTAAATATAACATTGGCGTACCCACGGGGGGGGGGGGGGGGGGGTTTGGGTTCTAACCCCATGTTTGAGTTAAGATTATAGTGTTATTTTACAGGAAAAACGTAATCCCCCACCTCAGAAGGGGAAAAAAAATCTGAACCCCCCCCCCTTGAGAAAATTGCCTATGTAGTAGTAGTATATATATTAATAGTATCACTCAATTATATATATATATATATATATATATATATATATATATATATATATATATATATATATATATATATATATATATATAATTATATTATATTATTATCTCTTTCAAAGAATTTTCGACTGTTTTTTACGTTTAATTCATGTTATTTTTAACGGTTTTTATTAATGGTTTCATCTGAATTTTTTTCTTTCAATGTTTGAGGTGAAAGTTGAAATTCGTTGCGATCTAACGAAACTTCTGATATGTTCATAAAACAACGGTAAATATCCAATGAGATTCATTCAGAATTGTACATAAAAGAAAATAATACATTGCAATGATTTTTCTCCCATTGATGCTTACCAGTTTTAATCAAGAAAGAAGTGAGAGTCTTGAGTTTGTGTGTGTGAAATTACGCAAAATAACATTTTTTTTTTTCAAATTTCGACCTAAATAATATCACAGTAACACTGCTGATTTGAAAGATAAATTACAGACAGCCGGAGCCAAACCTAGACACGAGGAGGTCTGGTCAAGGCAGGAATTAGGGTCTTTCTGACTTGAGTCCAAATATTTTGGCCATCTCAGAATAATGCCTGGACAATATTTTGGATAGAGAATGAACAACATTAAACACCAGACATCTTTTTGTTTAATTTGTTCATTATCTTGTGACATTACAAGATAATAACCAGATAATAACTACCACCGGATAAGCTGCGTGCAGCCAAGAGGGAATTTGATCATCTATTTGCCCAAGGAATCTGCCAACCATCTCAACGTTGCTGGGCAAGCCCACTGCACATGGTACCCAAGTGCAACGGAGATTAGAGACCATGCGGCAACTACAGGAGACTGAATGCTACAACTATCCCTGACAGATATCCTGTTCCGCACATGTCTCCAGGTGCTAGAGGGGAAAGAAATATTTTCCACCCTAGATCTTGCAAAAGCTTTTCATCAAATCCCTGTGAGACAAGAGGATATTCTGAAAACAGCCGTAACACCACCATTTGGGCTGTTTGAATTTCTCTTCATGCTTTTTGGACTGTCGAATGCAGCTGCAACATTCCAGAGATTCATGCATATGGTGTTGCAGGGTTTCACCTTTTGTGTACCGTATTTCGATGATGTTCTCATGGCATCTACAAACGCTGAAGAGCCCAAGGAACATTTGCGCCAAGTATTCAAATGCTTTTCCAAATTTGGAGTTTGCTTCAACGCTGCCAAATGTGTTCTGGGCCAACCATCAGTTCGAATTTCGGGTCATATGATCTCTGCAAACGGTGTTGCACCTCTTCCAGAAAAGGTGTCTGTCATTGCAGAATACCCAAAGCCAGACACAATCAAAGAGCTCCGACGATTTTTGGCCCTCCTCAATTTTCATTGTTGTTTCGTTCCAAAAGCAGCAGAGACGCAGGCACTCCAGCATAAATTTCTAGAGGGTGCCAAGAGAAACGATAAGAGGAAGATCGCTTGGACCAAAGAAGCCGATGAAGCATTCCTGAAGTCTAAGCGGGATATGGCAGATGCAACAGCTTTGGTGTTTCCAGTGGCAGGAGCATCTTTGGCTTTTGTGGTAGATGCTTCCGATGTTGCCATGGGCAACATCTTTGTATCAAGGCATCAACTTTGCAACAACGTGTGTCAGGATCTTGGCAGCCACTTGGCTTCTACTCGAAGAAGTTATCTCCTGCATAAAAGAATTACAGTGCCTATGATAAAAAGGTGTTGGCAGCTTTCTCTGTTATTAAATATTTCAGGCACATGGTTGAAGGCCATCCGTTCGTCCTGTACATGGATCAGAAGCTTTTCACATATGCCTTTAGCCAGACTACTGACAAGTGCTCACCTAAATTTCATTGGTTAGTTTACCACTGACATCCAACACATCAAGGGTGCAGAAAATGTTGTGGCAGATGCATTGTCTCGGATATCCATATCAACCACGGAGACACCATCTTCCACCGACTTCAAACGAATGGCAGAGGAACAACTCAAAGATGAGGATATTCAGCAACTACTCACCAATCCTTCATCTACTTCCTGAAGATCCACTCTCTTCCAGCTGATGAGTCAAAGCTTCAGCTGTACTCCGATATCTCTACAGGTCGCATTCGACCATTGGTTCCATCTTCAAAATGTAGGGACATCTTTACTACCTTGCATGGACTGGCACATCCTGGAGTGAAGGCCTCTGTGAAACTAGTTGAAGAGCATTTCATGTGACCCGCACTGAAGGCTGACGTGACCACTTGGGCACGTACATGCATTAACTGTCAAAAGAGTAAAAAAATGAGTCGGGATGCAAACAGCCCACATGGGGAATTTTCACCACCTGATGAAAGGTTTGAATACGTCCACATTGATATTGTAGGCCCCTTGCTTCCATCAGAAGGCTACAAATATTGCCTCACCTGTGTGGATTGCTTCTTTAAATGACCTGAAGCATTCCCTATGCCGGATAGTTCTACTGACACTGTGGCCAAGGTTTTCTATGCTGGATGAGTTGCTCAGTTTGGTTCACCTAGCAGAATCACCTCAGATCTAAGTGCCCAGTTTGAGTCCTTTTTGTTCAAGGCTCTAACCAAGTTCTTGGGAACCAACCGCCAGAGGATCACATTGTACCATCCAGAAGCAAATGGTCAAGCAGAACGCTTCTATCGAGACTTTGAGTTCGCTATCAAGGTTCATGCAACTAACCACTGGGTAACAGTACTTCCTACGATTTTATTGGGTTTTCAAGCAGCCTGGAAGAAGAACTTGCAAGCTACAACTGTGGAAATGGTATACGGTACACCTATACAATTTCCAGGAGAGTTTTTTGTACCTAGTCATCACCCAGATCCATCAAGCTTCGTTGATCAGTTAAAGACCACCATGGAAAATTTAAGCCCTAGAAAGACTGTTCGCCATGGAAAACGCACTGTTTTTGTCAGCAAGGACCTGATGTCCTGCTCATATGTTTTCTGACAAATTTCTGTCAAAGCCGACCGCAGGATCAAGGTCTTCAAGGATAAACAGTTAGTTGGCTTTCGAACGTGCAGATGAATGGCCGCGCTTGTTGTTGAAAGAGAACAGTTTTTTTATATTTATTTACTATGTAATCCTGCCGTATACAATTTAAAATAAAATATATTTTTATAAAAAGATGTCATCACTCCTACTGCTATCCACCACCTATAGGAGTGTTGATACACATGAAATCATGTTTGAAGGCGAAAGAGTGTAACGTGCAGAAAAGTGATATTGAAACTATGAGTTGAGCTAGAAAACAAAAGACGTCATAAGTTTATTGTTGGGGTTTGTTACAATCCACCGAATTGAGATCCAAACTTCATGATTGAATTTCCTACATGTGTAAGCGTAAAAGTGTTATCATACTTGGGGATTTCAATTACCCGAGTGTTATTGAAATAGCTAGAACTAGTTATCACTAGTTCCAAGGATCTTGTTGAACATGCTTTGGTGGGGCACGAGTTTTCTTCCAGTGATTATCTTGTCATCTGTTTTCTCTAAGTTTTCTTTGGGTAAGGTTTATAACAAAAGGCTCGTTCCTTGTTTTTGGGGAACTAGATGTTTTGAGAGAGAAGTAAGCTGAGGTTTTCAAAGACCGGTTGGAATCAGTCAGTATGGTAAGTCCCTGTGAAGAATTTAGTACAAAGCTATCTTCTGTTTTGCACGACGTTATTCCCTTTGTTCGAAAACAGTGTGGTTACATCGCGATCCCCATGGTTTACGGATTGCGTGCGTAACCTTTATCTTGAAAAGAAAAGATCATTCAGAGAGCATAAAAGTGGACGAGGTGATCTGTCATTGTTTACTGATAAAAGAGAGGCATTGAAGAAAGGGATAAGGGATAGCAAAAAGGAAGTTGAGTCTAGGTTGGCGGACAACATTGGCTCTGACCCAAAATCATTTTTTAGATACACCAATAATGAATATAATGGCTCCCTCTCAATAGTAGGGTCTAGCGTAGAGAGCAATGTAGGCATGTTCAGTGCTTTCAACGACTTTTTCGTGTCTGTGTTTAATACAGAATACAATACTCAATGTACGGGTGTTGCATGGAGTAATAAAATCCTCAACGATATTCAAGCGGAAGATGTGGAGGTCCTAAATCTTCTAAAAAATGTATGTGAGAGCAAAGCACCAAGACCAGATGATATCTATCCTAAGGTCCTCAGGGAATGTGCTAATGAATTATTGGGGCCAGTCACGCAGATTTGAAGGAGTAGTGTTGCAGGTATCGTCCCAAGGGATTGGAAACTTGCTAATGTTGTTCTGACATTTAAAAAGGGTGGTAGAGAGGCTGTGTCGAATTATCGTCCAGTGAGTTTGATGAGAAAATTTTGGAAATTATTATCAAAAAACAATTGGTGAAATGGCTAGACGAAAATAGTGCATAGCTGCCAACTTTTGAAAATGAAAATTCGGGAGATTTTCTCGCAAACCCGTATTTTATGCTAAAACCACTCCCTAATAAATACAATAGGGATTTTCCAAACATAAGTTAAAGCGTAGGGAATAAAATCCCTACTGAAGTCAAATTAAAATAGGGATTTTACACACATGGAAGTTAAACCCTTAGGAATAAAATTCCTATGCAAAAAACAAGTGAAATTGTAGGCCAAAACTTCAATGATATAAAAATAAATATTGTGTTCAATCAGAAACGCTGTGAACAAACATTCTGCGCGAATGACCCCAAAAGCATCGGAAGATGAAGGAAAACACCATCAATTTTTGAAGAACACTGACTTTTTGTCACGCTTGATGTTTTTTTCTAATTTCACAAGTGATGATGGCAGTCTTTCCATGACCGATGTGTATGTCCTCCGTAACACAACTTGTACAAAAAGGAAAAGTCGGCCCTCTTCTGGAACGTTTGATGAAAGGAAATTCATCGGAATAAGTATCTTTAAAATTGATTAAATATGTTTTTGCTTATCAGTATTCATGTTTTGTTATATCGCACGTACAAAACTTCAACAAAAGAAATTTTGACCATATGCGCATCACTATAATCTTCATGGAGTAATAAAATCCTCAACGATATTCAAGCGGAAGATGTGGAGGTCCTAAATCTTCTAAAAAATGTATGTGAGAGCAAAGCACCAAGAACAGATGATATCTATCCTAAGGTCCTCAGGGAATGTGCTAATGAATTATTGGGGCCAGTCACGCAGATTTGAAGGAGTAGTGTTGCAGGTATCGTCCCAAGGGATTGGAAACTATAACTCTTCAATTATTATCCAGGACTATTGGCTGCTAAGCCATTTCCCTGCACGATAAGACAAACAACTTTCTTGTTACCATCAGGGGGTTTGTAAAACTTCCTTAAAAAGGGAATTTCCCCATTTACGACGTGTGACGTCATTTCGAAAGGGGAAAAAAAGAGGCTTCATGTGCCCACAAGAAATTCCTTAGGGATTGTTTTCATAAGCAGGGATTTTTTTTAATGAAGTAGGGAATTTTTAGGGACAATTAGGGATTTTTGTGATTTTTGTAAAAATTTGTGAGATTTAAGAATTTTTCGGGAGGTCGAGCGATGAAGCTAAAATTCGGGAGACTTGGCAGCTAGGATAGTGTATTGTCGTATAATCAGCTTAAGTGGGGTGGCAACACTGAAGTATAGCGATCGGTCGCAAATTTCTCGTGCTCCGCTGTATCAAAGTAATCTCAATATTAAAGTACGATTTACGCGTGCCTTTAGTTTCCCAGCTATATTTTATCATTTTATTTTTGTCCTTTTTGCCAAGCAGTTAAACAATAAGTTCACAGACTACGAGTAATATAATGTGTGACAAATGCAGAAAGTTTTTTTCGGGGAAAAGTGATGTCATGAAATGTATCAAATGCTGGAAATGCTTCCATCCTTCATGCGTAAATGTTCCACCTTTGATAACAAAGTGAAAAAGCACGATGGAAGTGTACTGCTCGTGTTGGGTCCGAGCTCGGAGCGTGTGCTGAAAATATACCCTCATCGAAGACGGCTGATCGGTTTTCCGACGAAGCGGGCCATGTAACCAATGATGATGATGAGCCTCTTGTTCCAGTGTGCGTGTCCCAGTTGAAGCGAAAGGATCGCTCGCCGGCCGATGAATCTATTATGCCATCTCGCAATATGAGATCAAGCGTAAGAAAATTGATAGATCTCGAAAATCAACCGGATGAAGACTTTGATCTAAATGGGGGAGTAAAAATGCTGTTATCCTTGCATGTTGACCTCCATGAAAGCTTGGAATCTGTGTCCGGTAAGGTGGATAACTTACAGTGTGAGCTTCAAAGGTTTGAATCGTCTCTAGGAATTTTGGAAAATCGTGTTTCTGATCTTGAGAAAAACCGCGCTGGTGAAATGATATCTCGTGAAGACATCGGAAATCTGTATCGTTTGAACAGGATGATGGTAGACAAAATTGATGAACTGGAAAACAGACATAGAAGGGAAAACCTCGTCTTTGTTGGTGTCCCCGAGGGTCCAGACGAGACTGCTGAATCGCTTGAAAAAGTAATTAAAAAACTGTGCTCTAAATCTTTAGATGTGGATGGTGTTGAATTCGATAGAATTCACAGATTGGGTCGCAAGGTAG
The DNA here is from genome assembly GCF_987345545.1 of Pholcus phalangioides. NCBI lineage: Eukaryota > Metazoa > Arthropoda > Arachnida > Araneae > Pholcidae > Pholcus > Pholcus phalangioides. Next base: position 54,648,863 of record NW_028301602.1, on the reverse strand, counting down.
GTGTGAGGCCTCGTCTGGTGATCGGTAAACTCACTTATTATCGTCACAAGATGTCTGTGCTTGGGAATGCTAGCAAGCTGAAGGGTTCTAAGATATTCATCAATGAGGACTTCAGTGCTCGCAGCAGGTATGCTAGAAAGAAGTTGCTGGATTTTGCGAAAGATCCGCAGAACCCAGAGCGCAGCAGTTTTTCACTTAGGTACAACAGATTATTAATGAACGGAAAGATTTTCATGTTTGATCACAAAAAAGATTCGGTCTACGAAGACCAGCGTGTAAGTGATCCTTCGTCTGACAATCAATTAAGAGCGAGTGTTTAACCAGAGTGATTTGATTATTGGTAATCATGCCCGAAATGATACTGGTGATTTCACAGCCAGAGAGGAAAGTTGTGACTATTTTATGTGTCGAAGTGCGGTTTCGACCAGTGGGTGGATTGATCCTGACTATCATAGTTCTATAAATAGTAATTCATACGTAGTTCCTGTATCTGTGAGTAATTTTTCAAATTGCGAAATAGTGTTAAATCATATTTCACCAACTGACCATATATTTCCAAGTTGTGCCGATTCGAGTCCGATCACAGTTTCAGCAAACAAAAAAATATATAATTTTCTAAAGTTTTTATCATATAATATATCTGGCTTTAATAACAAATCATGTTTCCCGGATTTTTTAAAATTTGTATTAAGTTTTGATTTATTTTTTTTTGGCGGAAACATGGCTAACTAGTGAATTTAAAATGATTCTAGGATTTTCAAATTATACTATTATACAAGAAGCTGCAGTTAGGGAAAGTAATACGGGCCGACCTAGTGGTGGTATGCTATTAGGTTTAAAACAAGATGTAATAAAAAATTTCAAGCTCCTATTTAGATCCAGATTCTCTTTAATAATTCAGTTAAACCTCGGCGCAATTAACTATCTACTTGCCGTAAATTATTTTCCCCCTTCAAACAACTATGACGGTGATTTTGTAAATTTTTAAAATATATTTGCTCAATTTTGCGAAAATTTTGAATACGTGATATTAATGGGCGATTTTAATGCTCGTGTGGGAACTAAACTCCAATTTCCAATGTTGCAATTAGATGAGATAATAGATCGCCGTTCTTTAGACAAGCGAACTGATAGACGGGGTGAAACTTTGTATGATTTTGCAATAACAAACAATTTGATTCTCCTAAACGGTTGCTTACCCTCTGATCATAAGGGTGAATTCACATACCTGGGGCACAACGGTGCGAGTGTAATTGATTTGATGTTTGTTTCCGAGATTCTCTATACCCAATCGGTGATCGATTTTGAGGTGGGTGATGATCCTGCTTCTGATCACATGCCGGTTTGGATGTCATTTTTCGACCCCCGTGAAATATCTAATCAGAGGCTTATTAGATGTTCTGTAGAAAAAGCTCGATGGATTGAGAGCTCACGGATGGAATTTTGTCAAAATCTTAATACGAATTTGATGGAGATGTCTGAATCAGATTTTATAAACGATCCCTAACTTTTCACCACTGCTTTAATCAATTCGGATAAAAATTCTGGAATGATCAAAACAACTCGACTGTCTGGTTCTAATACGAGTGGTTTTAATCCTAAATGGTATGATGACGAATGTCGTGCGTCAAAAATTGAAATGCGTAAAACACTTCGTAAACTAAAAAAAGATTATTCTGTATTACTCTCGTTACAATATCGCGCTCTGCGTAATAAACACAAAAAAAATTGTGAACAAAAGAGAATGGAATTATTTTGCAAATTTGAATGAGATGCTCATAAATAGCCGAGATTCAAAAACATTTTGGTCACTCTTGGCTAGTCAAAACAAAAATCCCCTTGTTCCGAATAGTATATCAAAACAAGATTGGTTAGATCCCATCTTAGATATTATGATTTCACCTTCCGAACTAAATACAGCTCTAACAAATCTTAAAATTAACAAAGCACATGGAGTGGATCTCATAGTAAATGAATTTCTGATCAATCTAACCCCCATTGGTATAAATTTACTGCTCAAAATTTTTAATAATTTTCTAGAAAAAACCTATGTCTCAAAAGATTGGCTTGAAGTCATGGTGCTGCCGATCTATAAAAAAGGTGATCGCTCTCTACCATCCAACTACCGACCGATATCATTAGTATCTTGTCAGTTTAAATTGTTCACGTCTATTTTGAATAATAGATTGACAAAATGGCTACAGACAAATAAGCTCATTCCGGAAGAGCAAGCTGGTTTTAGAAAAAATTACAGCATAGACCAATTTGACAGCATAGACCATGGGATCCTTTTTTACGTCTTAAGTAGATTTGGTTTGAGTTCTCGCTTCGTAAATTTGATCAAAGATATTTATCGCAAAGCTTCACTAACAATAAGTACTGATCTTGGTTCTACTGATAAAATTTATATTCAAAAAGAACTTCTGCAGGGAGAAATATTAAGCCCAACCTTTTTTTCTTTATACATTGTAGAACTTATAAGCCGTTTCAATAACTCTGACATTTCTCCTATTCAACTTAGTTCAACAACCTCAATTCATTCTCTATTTTTTGCTGATGATTTAGTAATTTTGGGGGACTCGCCAATAAATTTACAAAGAAAAATAAATATACTTGATAGGTTTTGTGAGGAATTTCGGTTAAAAATAAATGTTGATAAAACCAAGGTCATGGTATTTAGACGCGCTGGTAAATTGAAAAATGCCGAGAAGTGGAGATTACGGAATACCCCACTTGAAATAGTAAATAATTATACATATTTGGGTGTACCGTTTTCGTCATCCGGTTCGTTCACACTTGCAAAAACTAGATTTGTGGCAAAGGCAAAATTGGCTATCCAAAACGCTTGGCCAATTTTTTTAAAGGCAAAAATTTCATCCATAAATGTCGCTATGAAACTCTTCCGTTCAATAATATTGTCCGTGCTGACATACACAGCACCAGTCTGGTCGGCAGACTATATTGATGATCTGGAACATATTTTTTCTTTTTTCGTAAAAAAATTATTGCAAATATCACCAAATACACCCCGATACATGATTCGGTTGAATTGGGTCAACCTCGAGTGGCAATTACACTGAAAAAACTTATTAAATTTTATGGACGAATCTTATCTATGAATAGCTCAAGATTTCCCAGGTTATGTTTCTTTAAACTTTTGAACAACTTGTTGGGCTCACACGGAAACTCCAAAATTAACTGGTTAAATTCCATTTTCAAAATTTTTGACAATACTGGCTTCAGCTACCTCAAAATGGTTGAAGATGCCACTGTTCTCAAACAACACCTCCCATTTATAATTCACACGCTGATATCACAGAGTATTCAATTAGACATGTGATTCCTACAAACATGCTATGGTTCTGTTTTTTACCGCACTATTAAAAATGTTTTTGGAGCGGAGGATTACCTTTTGAGCACATCTGGGATTTTGTTCAAAAGAATATTAATTCAATTGCATTTTGGTAGCAATTCTATTAGGATAAACGACAATTTTTTAATTGTAAATTCCAATAGTAACTGTACATACTGCGATTTAAATCAGCTGGAAACGTGGAATCATGTGTTTCTTTACTGCCCTACTTTTGAGAACTACAGAAGAAAATATTTTAAACATGTGTTACGCCCTTCCCTCGAACAAATACTAACATTGAGAAATGTCGATATACGTGATGTATATAATTTCCTTATTAATGTAGCCAAACATCGATCACTGTACAGTGAATAAGCCTTTTTCCGGTCAATATAAAATTACAAGTCTAGTACTTGGATATAGACTTTGTATGTGTTTCTTGTATAACTAATTATTTTATTTACTTTTTTTTTTCACCTTTTTTTAACGATACTAGTTGTTTCATGTTGAGATACTTGGTGATTGCTTCAGGTTTGCTTATGTTAATGTTGTTATTGTAATGTAAATTGTGCATGTAAATTTTGTGTTGCTACCCACTTTGAAATTGGCTTATTGCCAAATCAATAAAGTAAGTCTAAGTCTAATCAGCTTAAGTTCAGGAAGGGAGAAGTCATATATAACTAACCTCCTTTGCTTCTATGATCACGTGACAAAGGCTTTGAGTAAGGGCAAAAATGTAGATGTTGTTTAACTTGATTTTCAGAAGGCGTTCGATCGGGTCCAACATGGTAAACTCTTGAAGCGTTTACACGAAATTGGAATTGGGGGCAACTTGCTGAATTAGATAGAACCATGGTTAAGGATTCTATACTGAAACCACTCTCGCGTATTTCATACTAAAACCACTCTCTCATATATTTATTAAAGGGATTTTTCCAAATAAAATAGGGATTTTCCACACAAGTTAAAGCATAGGGAATAAAATCCTTACTCAAAAATTGAAGTCAAATAAAATAAGGATTTTACACGTATGGGAATAAAATCCCTACGCAAAAAACAAGTGAAATTGGAGGCCAAAACCTCAATGGCGATCTAAAAAATATATATTCTGTTCAATCAGAAACGATGTGAACAAACATTCTATCCGAATGATCCAAAATCATCGGAAGCTGAAGGAAAAAAAAAAACACTGACTTTTTGTGAGGCTTGATGTTTTTTGATTTCACATGGGTGGTTATGTCAGTCTTTCCACCATGACCGATGTTTATATCCTTAACACAACTTGTACAAAAATAAAAAGTCAGCCTTTTTCTGGAACGTTTGATGAAAGGAAATTCATCGGAATAAGTACCTTTAAAATAAATTAAATATTTTTTGCTTATGTTATTGCATGTACGTTTTGAACTTTGCACTTCCAAGTTTTTCAGATCAAATATAGATCCCCAATACTTATCTAACCTTTGATAACTCACCTATATATCTTCACACTGCAGAGAAATCCATTCATCCAGGGGTATCTGTAGGACAAACAACTTGCAGTAGCTTTGAAACAATGTACTTAATACATGATAATGAAGAGTTTTTCAGTCGGAAAACGGGTTGCAAACACTTCATTTTTTCCAGAATGGTGTTCTCAAAGGGTAAAACTTTGAGCAAGTGCTTGACGATCTAGCACCTAATAGAAATTTTTTGTTGAGAACATTCCCCCAACTCAGCAAGATTGGATTCTATTTCAGCACCAACAACCACATTTCCTCCCAGTTCTCACTGCTTTCTATAGCTAAATTCTGAAGCTCAGCAATTCTAACATTCTGAATATGTTCAGATTTCAGGAAACTCGCCATAATTTTTCTAACAAGAGCTCCTAGCTTGTCATAAAAAATGTGTACGAGGACTCCTCTTTCTGAAATAATGTCAGAAAGCCATTGAAAAGTTCCTATGCTTCTTTCAGAAACAAAGTTTTTACCAAAACACTTTTATCTGAAAGGACTTCCCGGATTTGATGCACTTGAGACGAGTCTGATCTGGACTCCTTACTTCTGAAAAACTTCAATGCCTCAATCTGCTCAATAAATCAAAAAAAACAAATCAATGTTGAATTATCTTTTCCATTAACACTCTGGAGTTTTCCTTCATTAATTCCAAAATTATCTTTCATTAATGCTGTAATTATCGCTTTCATTTATTTTGGAACTGAAATTACCTCTTTCATTAAAACTAGAATTTTTTTAAATTAATGCTGAATTACCTCTTTTGTTAATTTTTGAATTATCTTTCATTAATGCTGGAATTATCGCTTTTATTAATTTTGGAACTACCACTTTCTTCAATGTTGAAATTCTTTCATTAGTTCTGAAATTATCTTTTATTAATTCTGGAATTATTACTTTCATTAATTTTGGAATTACATAGCTGCCAACTTTTGAAAATGAAAATTAGGGAGATTTTCACACAGACCCGTATTTTATAGTAAAACCACCCACTTATAAATACAAAAGGGATTTTTTCAAATAAAATATGGATTTCCCACACATAAAAGTTAAAGCATAGGGAATAAAATCCCTAAGCAAAAAACAAGTGAAATTGGAGGCAAAAACTTCAATGGTGATCTAAAATATATATATTATGTTCAATCAGAAACGATGTGAACAAACATTCTGCGCAAATGACCCTAAAGTCATCGGAAGATGAAGGGAAAAAACATCAATTTTTGAAGAACACTGACTTTTTGTGACACTTGCTTGACGTTTTTTATGATTTCACATGGGTGATAATGTCAGTCTTTCCACCATGATCATTGTTTATGTCCTTAACACAACTTGTACAAAAAAGAAAAAGTCGGCCTTTTTCTGGAACGTTTTATGAAAGGAAATTCATCAGAATAAGTATCTTTAAAATTGATTAAATATTTTTTTGCTTATCAGTATTCATGTTTTGTTATCGCACATATGTAACTGCAACGAAAGAGGAAGTTTTAACCACATGCGCGTCACTATAATCTTCAATCATTATCCAGGACTACTGGCTACTAAGCTGTTTCCCTGCACAATAAGACAAACAACTTTTCTTGTTAACATCAGCGGGTTTGCAAAAAGGGGGTTAACAGCGGGTTAACTTCCTTAAAAAAGGATTTTAACATTATTATCCTATTTACGGTGTGTGACGTCATTTCGAAAAAGGAAAAAGAAACAGGCAAAAGACTTTTTGCTCAACAAGAAATTCCTTAGGGATTGTTTTCAGAAGCGGGGATTTTTTTTTATGAAGTAGGGAATTTTTAGGGAGAATTATGGATTTTTTATGATCTTTGTAAGAATTTGGGAGATTTAAGAACTTTTCGGGAGGTCCAGAGATGAAGCTAAAATTCGGGACACTCCCGGAAAATTTGGGAGACTTGGCAGCTATGCAAGGGGACCGAAGTATGGATTGGTAAGGGACAATGCGAGGTTATGGTGTCACAGGGAATTTTTTATCTAATAAGGTTGTTAATAAATGGAATAGCTTATCCCCAGAAGTAGTAAATTCTAACACAATTGACACATTTCAAAAGAAATATGATACACGTTGGGATAAATCGAGAAGCTATCTATACTTAGAATAAGACAACCATAAGTATTCTTATGGTCATTGTATATAATATTTCATCACATATATATATTGTTTGTAATTGCATTTTTAATTGGGTTGCTGTGTTTTTGAAATATATGACATCCATATTTATTATAGACATCTTTTCTCATCCACCTAGTTGGGCATTTTACTGTTTTGGCATTGTCAGGAGTGGAAAATGAAAATTTTATTTTTGTAGCAGAATTTATCAGTTTTGTAGCACTTTAAAATTTTGGTAGTAAATAAAATACACAGTTTTATATACATATATGCAGTAGCATACGTAGGATTGCACTTTTTACTTCAAAAAAGTGTTATCTCAGCTCAGAAGAAGGGGTGTGTCTCCCCCCCCCCCCCACCACAAGGTACAAAATACATAGAAATTTCATCTAGAAGAAATACTTTTTAATTTTTAAATAATAAAAAAATTTCGAGAGACTTCTTTTGATATTTATATTTTTACATTGTCTACAATATCAACAAATGAGAGGCTAACACACATGGTATTACAGATTTTAGACATAATTCGAAAATGAGTGTTTTTAGATTTAGCTCGTAGACCTGGTAATTAAAAAAAAAATCACTAAAGGAGATACTTAAAACTCACTAGAAAAGTAATTATTTTTCTTGTTTTTGCAGCTGATGCAAGTCCAAGTTATGCTTTTGTTCTCTTCAGTTTCAACATTTTTGAACGTTTGATCTTGCTTCTTTCACCAGAATTTACCCATTTCATATTTAAAATGATGTGTTTCTTTTTGAGTTCACCCTTGATCATTGCCTCAGTTAGATTCAACATACTTTGAGATGACTTCTTTTCCTTAGTCATTTTTATAAATTCTCAGAAATTCAAATATAGTGATTAAAAACTATTAAATTGTTTGATAAAAAAATATTAAAAAGCAATTAAAACTTGAATTATTTTCAAGTTAAATACAAATACAACACCACAACAGGCAAAATGCCCAGCGAGGTGGCTGAGAAAAGATGCCTATAACAAATATTAAACAACTTTATTTATGATTGATTTACAATTTTTTTTTTATTTCTATAGTTTGATTACAATTAAACTATAGAAATAAAAACTGTATGATGATTAAACTATTAGATATTTATAATGCAATGATTCTATTTTCACAAAAAATTCAATCCAAGTACATCTGTTTTCATTATCTATTTTCACTGATTTGTGATTACTCTATGTGTATTTTATTTTTAAGCATCTTTAACAGATTTCCAGTCTGTCGTTTTGTTTCCATGTTTTCTATTATTCATTTTCTACTTTTCATTCTCTTCATATGCTATTTCTGTTTACATCATTCACCAGCATGTTTAGTGTTCAATGGAAAATAGTTTCCAGATGAGCATTAATCAAATTCGCTTGGTCTAGACCATGTTCATGGTTGGTTGGAATAAAAAGATAATTCGTGTAAGTTTTGTGCTTGTTATGCATTCAAGTGCTGCCATCTACCTTCCAAATCAAAAATGAGAATGAAAATGAAAATTTTTTCTGCAAATTTCAAACTATGGCTGTATTGGATGGAATCATTTTCAGAGAAACCATTGTAATTTCTGATTCATTTCATCTAGTTGGAACAGAACTCAGGTAGTATACAATAAATATGTGTAAGTTTATAAAGTAAGTGAATATAAAGCCCAGTATAAGAGCTTTAATGACTGAACTGCCTATGTTATTTTTCACCATACTACTTATGGCATATACAAATCTGAGTTTTCCCCAGTTAATTTTACTCATGCTGCTTATATGTCGGAGAGGCACCAAAATGATGTCTTGCCCAGGTGAAAATTCTGTCTCAAGCCTTGCCTGCTCCTTCACATGACTGCACAGGAGCTATTATATATATTTTTTAATAAACAGACCTGTGACGAATTGTGACCCGGGTGTACTTAAAACCACATTCCTAGATGTGGAAGCCCCTATACCTGTTGGCATAACTGCTCTATCTCAAAGCAATGTAGCCTGAGTGGGATGACCGTTAAAAAAAGAGGACAGGTCCAGGATGATTTATTTCATAGGTTTGTTAGATCATCTCATATTTTATGATACAAACCAATGTTTCTCATAGTATTCAGATCTTGGAAGGGGTGATTGCCATCCTCTAAAACTGTGTCTGTTTTGGAATCAGCTATAAACTGTAGATCCCAATACAATTACTCCTGGTATGCAGAATATGATAATGATGTGACAAAAATTGTCACTGTAGCTGTGAGGGATGCCAGCTTGTTATCTTATTATTTTCATTATCAGAGTGTCTACCACATCCCTAAAGAAAAGTTTTATGAATTTTTTTTTTTACCTCAGCTTGTCTGCCTAAATAAGCTTTGCTGAAATCTGTTTGTTACTAAATTAAAAACATTACATAAAAAAGCTATGGTCGGTGGAAAACTATGTATCATAATTCTTATATAGACATTTCCCACTTGTAACATTTTTAGTTGAGATTTTTGAAAAACATTATAAGCAGGATTCACTGCATATATCAACAGCGCCACAACTAGCCATTCCTGCACAAGAATTTGCATTTAGGCTCCTTTTGCGGGTGCATCAGTTGCACCTGCCTAGTTACGGCACTGTATATCAATATTAATTTCCAAAATTTAATTTTTTTGACTTGAACACGGATTTAGTTAGTAACCGGATTTAACAAACGTTTTTGTGAAAAAGAGCTTTGTTATAAGCAGGTTCGACCCTATAGGAAAAAGTAGCCTAAATTCGCACATTTCGCTAAATTACTGTCATACTATTCGTCAAAAAATCACCAAACTGAGTAGGATGTTAAGTACTGTATGTTTAAAGATATGATTATTAACCAGGTTATTAACCAAGCTGGATAAAAAATTCCTTTCGCAAAAAAGCGAAAATGGTGAGAAAAGCTTTAGCAAAATGTTAATGTAATGATTGATGGTTGGATGTCTACACATTTCATACCTCCTGTACGCATTTTGGCGAAACTGGCTACTACTTCTTTTGCATTCTACGATTTTCTTTCGCATTTTGCGAGAAATGCGACAGTAGCTTAAACTCAGTTATTACCACTTTATATCTTACTTCATATTTGAATGGTATCATGAAAACCAAAAAGGTGAAATTGATCCAACTTGGGAGATTAGTTTCTGAAGTTGGGCCAGCTGTTGAAAAAGTTTAAAATCAATATCTTTAAACTTTGCTCTAACAAAAATACATTATAAAGTAAATACATTACAAGTTCATGAATAATGAAAAATTCTTAAGGGAAAAAAATAACTGTAAAGTAGAATAAAATATTTATTATGAAGAAATTAGAAAATCCACAATACGATTTTTCTAAAAATTTTATTATCACAAAAATACAACTAAAATTATTTAAAATTTATGAGAAAAAATATTGAAGAAGGGAAATATTAAGAAATTGAACACGAAAAATATTTAAAAAAAAGAAAAAAAACATTAAAAAACAAAAATTTCAAATGTAAGAATTTTGAGAGAGAAAATTTCTAGCTTGATTATTTCAATGAATTTCAAATTAAAATCGATTCCAAAAAACGTATAAGATTGTCATCACTTTGTCTGTCCACGCTTTCAGTAGTTTGTCAATTTAATCTTTTACTGCCGAAATGTCAGGCACAGCACGAGGAAAATGAATGAGTTTACTTTATTAGATTTTCTCATGTACAACAATTCTATATTGCCTCCCAAACTCTTACCTTTGATGACTTCTCCAACACAGAAAATATTTCTTCCTTTTTCCATCTTTCAAGACAACTACGATACAGTCATTTACTTTTAATTTATTCTTATCAAGTCTTTCATTCCGAAGCAATCTGCATCTCTTGAAGGTAAACACCATTAGCTTCAAATTCTCCTGAACTAGAAGAACAATCGTGATCAATGATTGCCTTCTTATTTTTCTTCACGGTAATGTTCCTATTGTTTTTCAAAATCAGCTTTTTAAATTTACTTCTTTTGCATTTGTTTTGCTGCAGCTGTTCTTTGTATGGAATGTTTGTTAGCCCCGTTACTTCTTGTGGTTTCAAAAAGGACTGCTCTTACCCTGTTATACAACTGTGGTATTCAAACCCCATGCTCCACTGGCGGCTGAGCCAATCTGGCACTTCCCATTTATGCCGCAAATCATTTAGTATGTGTTTGTTAACTAATTTTTCTAAAAGGTCAATTTCTCCATTGAAACACCTCATTCACAAGGCATCCCAAGAGGGTGTGGAGATCTCTTCTGAACAGCACGTTGCAAGGCATCCCAGATATGTTCAATAATGTTCATGTCTGGGGATTTAGGGGGCCAGCGGAAGTGTCTTAAGTCAGAAGAGTGTTCCTGGAGCCACTTTGTAGCAATTTTGGATGTGTGGGGGTGTTGCATTGTCCTGCTGAAATTGTCCAAGTCGGTCGGAATGCACAATAGACATGAATGGGTGCAGGTGATCAGACAGGATGCTTACGTACCTGTCACCTGTAAGAGTCGTATCTAGACGTATCAGGGGTCCCATATCACGCCCCATACCATCACAGAGCCTCCACCAGCTTGAACAGTCCCCTGTTGACATGTCGGGTCCATGGATTCATGAGGTTGTCTCCATACCCGTACACGCTCGAATCAATTGGAACCGAGACTCGTCAGACCAGGCAATGTGTTTCCAGTCCTCAACAATCCAATGTCGGTGTTGTCGGGCCCAGGCGAGGCGTAAAGCTTTGTGTCATGCAGTCATCAAGGGTGACACGAGTGGGCCTTCGGCTCCGAAAGCCCATATCGATGATGTTTCGTTGAATGGTTCGCACGCTGACACTTGTGGATGGCCCAGCATTGAAATCTGCAGCAATTTGCGGAAGGGTTGCACGTCTGTCACGTTTAATGATTCTCGTCAGTCGTCCCGTTCTTGCATGATCTTTTTCCTGCCGCAGCGATGCCGTAGATTTAATTTTTTACCGGATTCCCGATATTCATAGTATACTCGTGAAATGGTCGTACATGAAAATCCAAATTTCATCGCTACCTCGGAGATGCTATGTCCTATCTCTCGTGCGCCGACTATAACACCACGTTCAAACTCACTTAAATCTTGATAACCTGCCATTGTAGCAGCAGTAACCGATCTAACAACTATGCCAGACACTTGTTGTGTTATATAGGCGTTGCCGACCGCAGCGCCGTACTCTGATTGGTTCCATATCTCTTTATTTGCATACGCATGCCTGTACCAGTTTTTTTGGCTCTTCAGTTTAATTATAACAGTATGTATTAAAATCAGATGACTACTTTGTTTAGATTCCTATTATCTTTGTCATTTTCAATCGCATCCTCTTGTATAGGCCCTAGGGCCAACAATATTGCATAAATAAATAAATTTGACTGGTCCAAACAGGGCAACATTGACTGGTCCAATTTAAGAAACAGCCATTTTGCAAGTAGCAGCTCTTTACAAATGACCATAAAGATATATTTTAATTGCTTATTAGTAAGAATACAATCAAAGGGTTAGGAAATATACAGTAAATATATAAATAGCTGTAATAAAGACAATGTGCAATCATACCAAGACAAAATGCAACTGGTAATATCAAAAATGTGCTATGCACACTTCTTCAGTTGCGTTGGGCTCTGGTATCAAGTAAATGTACTAATCAATTCCTATTTCTGAGAACAAGAGGTGGTCCAAATTTGGCTACTTCCCCCATATACCCTATCTTCAATATTTTTAAAAGTAAATTAGGAATTCTATGGTAGAAAATTAATACAAAATGGTACTTACTGGTAAGTAAAATAACCAATGATGATAAGTAGTTGAATTCCCATAAAGATGAAGAAATATGTTGATGTAAGGCAGTTGTTTTGCACAGTAGGACAAGCCTGAGTGTAAAAGAGAAAATAAAAACCTTCAGCATCTCACTTTCCAAGAAAGTTGTAACAATGTTATTGAATGAAACTGCATAGAAAAATAAATAACTGATTTAATAATGTTGTTCTGGATAATGTCTCTCACACAATTCCTTGAAATGAACGAAGGAGGAAACAAAATGCAGGATGTCCGATTTATTTAGAGCAGCTTGTTACATGTATTCACAAGCAGATATTTCACTATACACACTAAACAGACAGAACCTGACAGACGGCTTCTCGAACATACATAACAGTTTATCATTTCTCTCAACTACAACAACAGTTTCTCTTTGCCGTGCGCCCCTTTATAGGCAAAAGAGAAAAAGTGCTATTAATCTCTAAGTTTCATTGCCGCACAACATCTTTCACGTATCAACAGCAAGTCTTTGTGTAATGACATCATAGAACATCAACGCTGGCATCAGGCTCATGATTTGGTTATGCTCTAGATTTTGGTTTTATTGGCACAAAAACCAATTAGGTCAGGCTGCGCCAAAACAAATTACCAATATCAAGTTTGTCACTAACTCGCGTGATTTACAGGAAAATACATTTTTGTTTGTATATAAGGTAATCACTATTTACAGGTGAAAATGTCATAATAAATGAGGGATAATCACATAATTTTCATAACACTGCTCCCTCTTTCAGAATTGTTCGTCCCAAGAAATCTTGTCTTCAAATTGCCAGTTGCATTCGATCACTTACTTTAGTAAAGAAGTGAACCACCTTGCACTTTGATAACAGTGTTGAAGTGGACCACCTTGCACTTTGATAACAGTGTTGAAGTGGACCACCTTGCACTTTGATAAGTGTCCTTTGAATCTAAACGCGAGTTTTCGATAACGATTCTAGGATGTCCAGGGAGATTCTCTTGAACACTCACCAACATTGTAGCATTTTGTAGGTCCTTTGCACGTGCGCATATGTCGCAATTCTTGCACTACTTTTCCACACTGGTCCTTTACTTGTCCCAATAGAATCATACACTGACCTTCTGAAGAGTCGTGGTTAAGCCAGAGCTGGCCACTGGTCTGGCTTCCATGCAACTCTTTCAAAACTTTTCACATGATCTCTTGGTGGGATGAGTTGCCACCTGAACGTCTTCCATCCTCAGACTCCTATTTGTGGTACTGTATGCCATCTCTCATCTCCAGGAAATCCTATAGTTCCCAGTATCTTTTGGTCATCAGACTGGAAGAGGAGACATCTTGCCATGTTGGTTCATTCCTGGTGAAACCCTTTAAGTCCATTATTGGTTGTATGTCAGGGTCTTCTAGCTGAACCTTCCAGGCATTCTCGTGGCTCCAAGGATAGTCACGTGAGAAGTTAGCTGTTTTACTATAAGGTTCACAGGTCCATACTTCTCTTCTACAATGACGACAGTTCTGTGGACAGTCTTCTCAACAGGGTGTCAACATCTCAATGTGCTGTTTCGTTATGAAGCTGGATCTTCCTCTCCATGCCATCTTAGGCCCTCCTCACACAGGTAAACTAAAATCGAATCCAAGTTGAGTTGACTTGAACGAGTCGAGTTGTCTGTTCTCCCTCACTTGGCGCTACTAAAAATATATTCAAAGCCCGGGAAATTGTGTGTGTGTGAGTAAAAACAGCACAGCCTATAGTTCTCCTTCTTATTTTCCGGTACCATTTTGTTAACCGGAATAGGAAAAAAATCGAAATTTATTTATTTATTTATATTTAAATAAAAATCGTTACAAAGAAATAAGTGAAATAGTTTCTATTATAAAAGTGAAATTACTACAGAATTTCAGCTCACAGGTACACAATACACAATTTCTTTATTCAAAATGATATTTTGAAATGAAAATAAAATGGCAAAATTATATAACTTTTTAGTATAATTTCATTTGCTTTGAGTGATTTCAATGGAAAAAAAAAATTTCAATAAAATGTCTGTTTTCCCTCAATAAGTATGCCTCTCGGTACGTATATGTTGGATTGATTATTACTATATAAGTTATTGTTTATTAGTTAAAGTACTGGCACGTAGGATTTTGAGTAGTCTCATTATATGAAACGGCGATCCCAGAATACTCCCACACGCAGATGTGTGTGTACGTGACCTAAATTACAGACATTCCAGGCAAGGGGGAAAATCAGGGACCATCCCTATACGACAGGTGCTTATTTTGGTACATGTTGTGAAAGTAGACGGTATTTTGAAAATTTATGGAGGATTATCCATCTTCTTTTGAAATTCCCCCGGGGGAGGGTGTGCCCATGTGTTTACCACAGACCCGTCATCTGGGAGGGGGGGAGATCAGGGGGCTATTGATTCCCCCCCCTTTCCAAAGTGCACTAGAAATGGTGTATATATACATACAGTGAGTATATGTTCTTTGACCCCCTCCCCCCCAGAAAAAGTTGAAATGACAGGGCTGGTTTACTATTTCATTCAGTGGCGTCATAGCCGGAGGAGCTCAAGCACCCACGGTAATTTGTGGCATGGATCCGAGCATCCCCAGAATTGATTCAGAAATTAGAATTTCCAATATAAACTAAAGACGAGCACCCACAGTTTCGAAACAATTCCAACGCCCCTGATTTTATTATAATTTCAAAAGAGTATCAATTTAAATAAAGAAATCGTATTTACCGGTGTGCTGAAATTTGTCAAAATTTCATATCCTTTCAACTGATAATTTATTACATATAATATATATACTCTGGATTACTTTCCAATTTACTCGAATGACGAAAATATGAAGGAATGCTAGATGCGTTTCTTAGTTTCTTCAACAAAAGTTGGCGGCGACTAGCATGCCAGTCGCCAAGTGATTGAGTCGCGTTCTATATTTCGTTGCCAATACGCCAATTTCCTTGTGTGAGGGCGTCTATTGAAATATGCGTACTGGTTTTCTGGAAACGGTTTCTCTTATCAGTTGCTGAACTTTAGTTTCCCCGTGTGAGGAGGGCCTTACTCTTGCAAGAGAACAGTTATCTCATCATCGCTCACGAATGCATAGGGGATGAACGTTTTTTCCACTTTTGTGTCCATCCCTTCCGTGGAAGAAATTCATCACGACTACACCTGAGTAGAGCAATGTGTTCCTTTGAAGTGTGTGACTGGTCATTCCTCATGTACAAGGAAAATCAATGTTTGTTCAGGAAGTCCAGTCCGATGATACATGGGTCGTTTATGCCAGCCACTAAGACATTGTGTCAGTAGGTGACAGTGGCGAACGTCGCTGAAACTTCCAATTTTCCACGCAGTCATTTTCTCTCCCATGACTGTGTGTAGCATCAACGATGGTGGTAAGTAAAAAAGTCGTTGCTGGAATTTTTGAGCCAGGTCTGTTCTGACGATGCTCACGTTGGCTCCAGTGTCTATGACCATCCAACATGGAAGTTCATTAATTTTGCCCCTCAAGTAAAGTCCATGGTCTCCATCATGCAGCTGTGAGGTGGCACACTCTGCATGGAGCATCTCCCATGCAGGGCTGCCCTCATTGGACATGGGGCCCCGATTCAAAAATAATAGCGGGACCAGAGTTGTCTTAATAATTTAAGGGGCCTCTTAGCCCCGATTTTATATATTCTGCGGGAAAAAGAATCAGCATCCAAAAATCCAAACATTACTACAAAATATATCGGGATGCTGAAAAATATTCATACAAAAAAAATATAGACACAGTTAAATGTAAATTAATCAAAAAAAAAAATTAATGAAAATTTCAAGCTGGAGAAAATTTTAAATTGATGAAAGAAATAATTTCAAACTAGGAACTACCAATGAAAGAAACTGTCTGAGAACTAATGCAAATTTGGATGAGATGAATCAAAAATAAGAAAAGTATAAGTGACAGCGATATATAATTCCAGCCACCACATGAAAATTCAGAATAAATGAAAGCAATAATTCCAGATATTTAGAGAGAAATATGTATTCAACCGACATTCGAGGGACGCGGCTTCGAGTCCCGGTAGAGGCAGAGATGAAATTTTTCCAAAAATCAGTATCTCTACAAAATTAGCCAGTTTTTTTTGTATATCTTGTAATAATTCCAGAATTGACAAAAAGTTAGAATTCCAGAAATTATGGAAGTTTTGCATTTATTAAAGAAACAATTCCAGAATTTTGGTTGAAATTTGGAATTCATGAAAGAAATTATTCCAGAATTGATGAAAATTAAGAATTTATGAACAATATTATTACAGTAGGCGCAGGGCCCTCAAAAATGTGGGGCCTGTGTAACATAAGGGGTCCACCAGTTACTGATGGGAAGTCCCGCGGATCACCAGCGGGGGTTCTGCGCGAGATCATCATCAAACTCAAAATATAATTGTGCGATATTAAATTGTGATAAATGTTTTTATATATAATTATACAAGAAAGATGTACAATGTTTTACCTTCAAATTAAATTTGATCCGAAAATATTGAAAGTGCTAAGTTTTTTTAACAGAATGTAAAATCAATCAGAAGGGAATTTATCGATTGATTTATTAGTAAATATATAAATGCGTGCCTTCAACAGTTAATTAAAGCGGATCCTCTCTTATAAAGTTTTTTAAAAAACAGTCATAAATAACGTAAATAGGAAAAACCCTCGAACGGGAAATCCGAATGAGAATTACTTATTGTTAGGACGAAGAAAATAAATTGTACTAAGTGGAAAAAAGTTCTAAATGGGAGAAACGTTATAAGCGGGATCAACTGTATATTTGTTGTAAATTTATTACATGTGCGAAATTCCATACGTTAAATTCTCAATGCTAATGAGCTTCTTTGCAAGCTTTTCCTACTAGTAGACAATGAAAGTAAATTAACCTTTGGATAGAACATATATTTTTAAAAATGAATTGTACTTGATTCACAGATTCCTTCTCCTACTCAGAACATGGTCCACAGCTCAGTCTCAACGAAGAAATATAAGCAGGTGATCAAAGACCTGGGGCATGCTGGAAAAAAATTCATGGAGATACCAGTGAATTATGGGAGGGGGGGGGCATATTTCTTTTCAAGGTAAATTTTTTTTCAGAGGGACCCACTTTCATTCAAAGAGGCCCAAGATTTTTTGAATATCCCAGGACCTAGGTAAATTAGAGTACAGCGGCATCTCTGTGAGCATCTGCAGAAGACGTTGACTCATGAATTTTCTTCTCGAGCTCAAGTATCCCTTTTGAGATATTCTTGTTGGCAGCATTCGCCTGTTCAGTGAAAGGAATTCATAATCTCTTGGGAGAAATCTTTCTTTACGGTGTTGATCATTCCATCCACTCTACTTTCGATAGCAGCAATGTTTTCCTTCACTCTGGCAATGGCTGGTTGAGGCGATGTCCTTTTTCACTTCGGTAATAGAGGTGGTGATGCCTCCCTTTATGCTGCCGACGTCTTCTTTCACTTCAGCGATAGAGTTGATGACATCGCCCTTGACTTTGATGATGGTAATGGCTACGCTGATGATCTCTATCTTGTCATTCATGGCGCCGAAGGATTTATTCATTACATCCACAATGCTTGACTTCATCTGTCTCACCAGAGATATCAGCTGCTGCAGTTGTTCTTTAATCTTGTCCATGTCTATTTTTCTCTCCTCACCATTCAAGTCTTGATTTTTCCCAATTCTGACACCAAATTGCTCTAGATAAATTTCTCACAAGCACTCAAGATAGTAAAGCACGAAACAATTTGCAGGATGCCACAGATTCGGGGCTTCAACTCAAAAAATTAGAAAAAAGGAAAACTAAAAAAATAGGGTGATGCCTTCCCCCCAGACAACCATAGCATAATTTAAAAAAAAAAAAAAACCCTAAAAAACTCATTTTTATTTTACAAAAAAAAAAAAATAATATCATAGCACTATTTCAATATTCTAATAAGATTGGCTTAAGCCAAAGTAAAATGATAGAAATAACTTGGTAACAAAACAATTTTAGGCCAAAACAGGGTGCTATATAGTAACCACAGATAATTCTTTTCTGTTCTCATTGTTTAGTGATGCGACTACATCGATTACGAACGAGAACATAACTGACACTTTAATAATAAACATCCGGCCTAGACATATGCTGCCATAACAACTGAAACGACATTCGAATGCCATACTGTTGCCATTCCGCGACTCGTTATAATAATAATGATAGTACATTAATAATATCTTCAACATCTTCCTCCCTTTAGGAGAAAACCATAAGTTTCTTACAATTTATGAGAATAAGTCAGCCTGGATGGAGGCTTTACCAGGCGACCCGATCTTGTGACCGTATAAGATCCATTATCCCAGGTTGTCTGTGATGACGGGCCTGCTACCTGTTTCTATGGTGTTGGAACCTGGAATTGGGGTGATACCTCATCCTTGGTTGTTGGAGATTTAGGACCACTTCCGTCTGGCTTGTACTCAGGCTCTTGCATCTCAGGTAGAGATGTCATATTGTCTTGGTGGTGACAGGCTGGCTGTGAAGCTGTTTGCTTAATTTCCATATCTTGTTGGACACGTGGTTTAATGAATTGTCTGCTTCTTCTCAACGTGGAGTCCTCATTTGTACGGATCTCATGAGACCTGTGCTTAACGAGCTCTGCATAAGTATTCGAATCTCGGATTCCGACAACAATTATATCTCTGAGTAGCGAGTTCATACATTTGTCGCAATAACCGCATACTTTAATCTGGCTTCTAAGAGCCGCCAAGAAGTTATCGAACGACTCACCTTCATTTTGGCTTCTTTTATTGAAGAGGGCTCTCTCGTAAGTCTCGTTCGCCTGGCCGATCGTGAAAGCTTCGAACTTCTCCAAGATCTCGGACACCTTTCGATCATCTTCGTCGGACACGAAATACAGACCATCGTAGAGTCGCATGGCGTCGCCATCTAAGCACGAGAGAAAAAGTGCTACTCGATATGGTTCCGGCTGGTCGTCCAGTTGACAGAGGGTGAGGTAGTTGCTCCATCTCCGGCAAAATAACTTCCAATTCGATGCAGGTTCTTCTCCGAATGTGAGACTTGGTAGCTGCAAACCATGGACAGGCGACGGCCATCGGCTGATGGTTTCACGCTGGTGCTACTTCGTTCATGCTGCAGCAATTCGGCTTCTTCCTTGCTCTGAGATGGAGTTACAACACCGCTGCCACCATGTTTAGTGATGTGAGTACATCGATTACGAACGAGAACATAATTGACACTTTATTAATAAACATCCGGCCTAGACATATGTTGCCATAACAACCGAAACCACATTCGAATGCCATACTATTGCCATTCCGCGACTCGTTATAATAATAATGATGGTACATTAATAACATCTTCAACACTCATAATATAAATTACATTTTTTTGAGGAATCGTTTAAAATCTGTCAACTCCTTCCCTCAATGCACAGCAAATTACGAAGATGTGTTCGTTTTCCCACAATGATGCTTCTTCAAGACGACTTTCAAAAGCATAGTGCAAAATATGTAAATTACAAGGTCCAATTTAAATAAATCAAGACCATCCAGGTGGTTTTACTGCATTGTCCATTCTTTTTTTAAAGGGATTTGTTTACATTTTACTGTTTCAGTGTAATCGTTTTTGACCAATGAAGCACTCGTGTATCTTGAAAGCCTATTTAGTGTTGTGTCTGATTTTTCAGTACTGCCATCTATATTTCAGAAGTGAAGCGAGTGAAGTGTTATGACTGAATTACATTTGTACTGTTTGTAGGTCGGCTGCGAGACTTTTTAAAGGGAAGATCAGCTCTCATTTGCGTCTCTAAGTTGGGAACCACAGAAAAACCTTAAAAATGATACACTTTCTGCTTTGGAAGAATTATTAATTGCAATCTACAACATTTTTAATATTTGACAATATATTGATGATTCCCTGCTCAAAATCAATTTCATCAATTTTTTGATAGGATTTGGTGGAAAGGTAGGACATTTTATTAAAAAGTATGAAAATTAGAACAAGTGGGAGTCCTGCAGATTTTTTTAGAACAGCTATTTAACATGTATTCACAAGCAGAGATTTCATTATACATGTTGAACAGAAAACAGAGCTCCTGATAGACTGCTTCTTAAATGTACACAAGAGTTTGTCCTCTCAACTATAACAGCAGTTTTCCCCATAGGCGCGCCCTTTTATAGGAAAAAAGAAAAACGCTACATCAATCTCAAACTTTCTCAGCGACACATGATCTTTTTCATATCATCAGTAACTGTCTTCACATAATAGAACGCCAGTGCTGTTGCCAAGCTTGTCACCAACTTTGTGCTATGTGCAAGAAAATGCATTTTCTGTTTTACATAAGATAATCACTATTTAGACACAAAAAATAATTAAATAATAATAATAATAATAAATGATAAATAAGGACTATTTACGTAGCTTTTGTAGAAAAAAAAAAACAGGTTTTAACTCAGAGGTTTTTTTAACATGTTTTAAAGACAATTTTTTTACTGGTTCAAGTCTTTGGCCCTGCAACGAAGAACTATCTTTGGAACATTGTGGTCTGAAACTGCAAACAAATGAAGCCTTTCGGGGGGGGGGGGGAACGTAATTGTACTTCATATACATTCCTCTGTGGATTCTCTACTGCTTTAGTATATGCCAGAATTTGTTGTGTGTTAGGGTAAATGTGATTAATCGGTTATTATCAGGACTCCCACTCAAAAAATTAGAAAAAGACTGGGCCCCCACCTCAGAAAGTAATCATACCAAACTGAAAAACCTCGAAAATGTTTTATTTCCAAAAGATTAAAAAAAAAATTCTATCCTATAAGATTGACTCCAGCGAAAGCAAAATAAGTTGGTAACAAAAAGAACCAATCAGTGTAATAGCACTACAGATAATTTCTTTGTCTCTCCTCACAAAATAAAATAAATTTTTTTCCTCAAGGAGTCTTCCAAAGCCAAGTCGGTCAACTCTCTTTAGCAAAGCGCAGAAAATTATGAAGACATGTGAGTTTTGTAAGGACACTCCTTCGAAACCACTTCCATAAGTACAGCTCAAAATGTATAAAGTACCAGATTCAATGTGAATACGTCAAGTTGAACGGGATGGTTTTACTGTGCTGTCCATCTTTTTAAAGGGGATATGTTTACTTTTACTGTTCAATGCCAGCAAGATCATTTCTGACAAATGAAACCCTTTCATTTCTAGCTCTTTGCAGAGCTTTGTATACATTGTTTATGCCTCTGCATGCCTTAAAAATACAGAAGACAATGGAATGCTATTGGGTAGCATCAGAATCTCCAAATCTAGAACAGGCCTATGTATCAAACTGCTTTGTTATGTAAACTGTTGTTTCACCTATACACAAAATGTGCACCATAATTTTGAACGATGAATGTTAGTTGCTGTATAATGAATAGTCCAAGACAATGAAGTAGTAAATACAAAACTATTTCTTTCTATCCATATAGAAGTTTGTAATCATTACTCAAAACAGACACAAAATGAGTTGTTGAACCCTCAAATTAAACAAAAGAAAAATAAATCACACGGCCCACATACAGCCCTAAATAACCTGAAAAAATGCTACAACTTCTGTTTTGGCTGAATCATTAATTGCAATCTACTACATTTTTATTATTTGCTAATATATCAATGATTCCCTCTTCAATTAAAAACAGTTATACAAATTTTGTTGACAGGATTTGGTAAAATACACTGCTCAAAACAATTAGGGGAGCAAGCAAAAAAGTGAAGAAAACCGTGCGAGACAGCCACGTATTGGCATACAATGAATAGTACACGCGTATCAATGCGCAATTCAGAAAAAAGACGTAAAAAAATTTGGAATTAAGCTTTAATTCTTTGAAAATATGGAAAAAACATGAAAAGATGATTTAGGGCAACAATTTGGTTACATGTAAACGATAAAAAAAGTACTGTTTAGACATGATGCATGAGTTTTAATAGGGCGTGTGGTCTCCTCGAACAGCTAAGACTGCTGCACACCTGTTTGCGATGAGGTTATCGATCAGACTTTGGGGAATACTATTCCACTCCTCAAGAAGTGCAATCTGCAAGTCTCGGACAGTAACAGGCGGCCTTGGTAGCGCAGCAATGCGTCGTCCGAGCATGTTTGGGACATGCTCGATTGGATTCAGGTCAGGAGAGCACGCTGGCCATTCCATACACTGTATTGTTTCAGCTTCGAGCATGTTCTCCACCAGACGAGCTCTATGCGGTCGGGCATTATCATCCTGGAAAACAAAGGAATCTCCAATGGCTCCAGCGTAAGGGATGACATGAGGTCGCAGTATTTCGTCTGCATACCTTCGGGCCGTCAAAGTGGCATTCCGAATGATATGCAGGTCCGTACGTCCGCCTATGCTGATTCCACCCCATACCATCCAACCAGCTCGTCTGTATTGTGACCTTTCACGAACGAATGCTGGGTTATTTCGAGTGCCCCTGTCCCTCCATACCAGAACACCTCGGGTGTCACACTCCAGACTGAATCGGGACTCGTCTGTAAACATCACTTGGCTCC